>NC_140614.1:30776145-30928645 GCF_057381915.1 Diplotaxodon limnothrissa | reverse complement strand
CAGTTCCAGATTATCATAAAGAGAATTCCAATGAGTCATGTTGATATTGTTGCCGGATGCAGATGCAGTATAAAATGAGTTACAGAACCTGGGGCCTCAACCGATGGATTAGACTCTTTAGCGCAGCCTAGTTATCACCTTTCTTCTCCTTCTTCAACTCACTCTTGCTCTGTCATACACACGAATACAAACATTTACACACATTTCTTGCTCATGATGACCAAGGCCAAATGAAGGCAGGCAGAGTATGAGAGTGGCTGTGGCCACAATTTGAGGAGGGAAGGAGGCCCCAGTGAGCTGAAATAGCTTAGACTCCAAAAGAAATGAGATCCAGGCACTTATTTGTCAGGGTGTCTGCCTGCTCTTTCCCTGTCTCTGCACTGTGTGAATATGCATGAGGATTTGAGAGGTATAAATAGCGGAGGTGTCCATATTGCCACTGCGTTTTCCATCAGCACAGAGAAAGGCTTTAATGGGCTTATTATGAACCGCATTACATCACCAACGGCCAATTACAAATTCCTTATGGAAGAAGGAAAGGGAGAAGCTGCTCTTTAGGCAAAGTTTAGGTAGCTGACATGTCACGTGGCCTCATGTTAAGGCATTAGTCCTATGGGTACCAAGTAAGAGCTGTAAAATACAATATTGTTTCCTGGAAGGACAAAAGTTGTTTCATTTGGTTCGATTTTCTGCTAGCACCAAAATAACACGCTGAAACACTGCACCATGAATTAAATACGACTCTGGTCAGTTATTAAATGCATCAACAGAGGCATTTAATAACTGACCAGAAAGCAGAGCAGTTTTACTTTGAAGAGTCACTTTAAATTGAAATCAAATTAAATCCACACAATTACAATGAAGTCGAGTAGAATTTCATTGTTGTTCTCATGGATGACACATGAGAAATAATTTTCCACTTCTGAAATCTACTGACACTGTGGTCTGTGGATTATTCAGGAAATGTTCAGTTTCCATATGTAATTCTTCAACACTACAAATTTAACATTAGGGTTAAGTGGCCTGAACTGTCAGATTTATAAAGGAGAATATTAGGTGCATTTATAGAAGTAGTGTTTCAATGAAAAAGCAATGAATGCTGTGTTATTGTAACACTTTCTAAAGAACAAAATCAGAAAATCTTTGCCTCTGCTCATTTTAACTGTACTTGAAAGAGAAAATGTGACTTTCATGTCAAAGGGAGTCCGATCATAAAGTTACAGTGACATAACTGCGCTTAAATAAATACAACTGATGTATTTTGTGGAAATTGTGGGGTTTTTTTTCTCGTGTCTGTCAGACTCCCCTGTGTGTTTCTGAATACAATCCTTGCTTATGGTGTTTAAATTTGTTTACCAGCGTGCACCCTGGCCCACTTCCACCCATAGTTCCTGTTGGGGATTCACTCAGTCAGACTTCTGCTCCACTTTCTCTTCACAGTTCTGTCTATGACCCACTTTGATTCACTTCATTTATGTCAGTATCCAATTAGACAGCCACTTTTGACCTTTGGCTGATATTGAATCAAAGTGCCTGTAGCGTATAAGAAAGAGGAAATGTTTTTTGTGCAAACATCCCATACAGCTGTTAACAGATGAGCGCAATGTTGCATCATCAGATGATGGTAACTACATAATAAACGGTGCATTCAAGGAGAGCAAAGAAGTTCAGAGGCAGAAGGTGCGCTGTATGGCTGAAGAGAATGTGTACAGCTGTGGGAGATTAACATGTGAGATACAGCCAGAGCCGATGCAGGAGAGAAAGAGAGAGTGAGATAAGTTGAGGAGGGTGGGCGAGGAGGAGATGAAGCAGTGATCTCATGATAAGCGTGATAGAAAGAGGGCTCAAAGTTCTCCCAGGGAGCAGGTCGAGCAAGATGGATGGATGCCGGGGACAGCGCATCCGCCACCCCTGCCATCAGCGGGGCCTCAGTACCAGCAGAGGGCCTGCCGCCGGGTAGGTGCCAGTGCAGATGCAGATGAACAGGCGTCAAAGAGAAACAATTGGGCAGGGGGCAGCAGGCTGGGCATGAGGGGAGGCAGATAGAAGGAAAGAGGGAGCTAGGGAGAGGGTACCATCCCCGCCGCTCTTTATCGCAGCCATTGATCGTGGCGTGTGTGCATTGATCCAAGTCGACCATCTGCTAGAGTTAGATAAGCGTGCGAGGGCCTGGGCATTGTGCTGTCACTCATGGAGTGTGCACTAAGAGAGCGAGAATGAGCGAGATAGAGGGAGAGCTAGATAGAGAAAAAGGGAGTGGTGATGTTGAGGAAGGAGGGGTGCTTTTGGCTGCAGGGAATTATGGGGGCAGGATTAGCCTCCTCACTTGCAGGAAACAGAATTTTAAACGGCTGTCTCCTGGCTCCCTCACACAGACACACAGACCTCCCCCCCCCCCCCCCCTCCCCCCTGTGTCTTTGCTCCCTGCCCCCACCCTGACTCCTCACACACTCTCGGTTACAGTGAACTTCATCAGTGCATCTCCGGTGTGCGTGTGTGTGTGTGCCCCCAGAGGCCACAATAAGGATCGTCCTGATGACTTCAGTGGCCTTGAGCTTTGCCCTAATCTCTCATATACTTCCCTGGTCCTGTCGCTGTGGATGCTCTGACCCTCATAATAAAAGGAACCCCACTTCACCAAGGTGTCACATTTAATATTTACCATCACAGTCGTAAGGATGTGGCTGTTATAATGTTATCAAATGCTTACAGAATAGATCCCTCAAAGTCTTTTTTGGTCATTTCTGGTGTGGTCTTATTTCTAAAGACTGCACAAAAGGCACGCAGCTTTGGTAAAAACCACATAAAAATGACCAGTTTCTCCATGCAAGTAAACAGTATGTAAGTAAATATTATGAAGAACTACTTATTTCCTTAAATACATCTTAAAAGTCACGTTTGATCCACCAGCAAAAATAGAAACACAATACCCACTTTTTAACATTTGGCTGTCTTTTTGTTATGCTGGCTTATCCAGTGGGATTTAAGAAAGAAAAAAAACAATATGGTGTATCACAGTTGGTATTTGTGTACAACGGTAAGCCCATGTGCATTCGGCTGAGTGGCACCTGTCCCCTTTCCCCTGGCTTGTAGTCCTTCTGGAAAATGAAAAAAAAAAATACACAGGATTTGGGAAATATTCCAGTTGCCAGGGAGACCTTATAAAAGAGCAACTGCAGCAGCATCATGGCCCGACCTGAGGGGGAGAGTGGCGGCAGAGGGAGCGTGTGTTCTAGCAGGCTGGAAGGAGCCCGTGATTCCCCCACCGTCACCCCAGATCTCGCCCTGTCTTCTGTGCAACTGTCTTTAAGTCTATTCTGCTCTGTTGTTGCAACTTTTTCTTTGCTCCATTTTCCTCTTTAGAATTTGCACATTGGGGTCCAACGCACAAGACCGCTGCTTTGTGGGAGGGTGGGGGTGTTTTTGATGTGAAGGCGAAAGTGGTATGGAGGGATTAGTGTGGCCAGTTGGATCATCTTACAGCCGCCGACCCCCCCACCACCAACCAGCAGACTCGTGGACAATGGGGATTAAAACTTCTCTTATTCTTCAGCCCCAAACGGCAGGATGACAAAGACAGTATTCCTCTGGGTCTTTTAACACCAGGCTGCACAGCTGAAGTTGTGGACGAGGCGGGGGCGGGGGCCCAGGCAGGGGTCTTATACAGAAAATTAATCCTATGGAATTTTCTCCTCATTGCAAATGGAGATTTGTAGCTTTTGCCTTGCTATCTTAGCCAATCCCACATAACGCATCAGTGTCACTCAATAGAGGATAACAGCATCCGGTGGCGTGAATGTTTATATCTGAGGCACCCAGGGGCCAGACACAACTGATACACATCTACATCCACGCAGCAGCACAGCTTCAAAGGCAAGGTGTCAATGGCTCATTTGGAATAGATGTGATAGATTAATTATATTTCACTTACTCTGGCGTCCCAAAGCACAGCTCCTTTGCAAATAACAAGACCCAGGCAACAGTCACCATGTCCAAGATGCTGAACAGGCCTGATTTGTTACTCACCATTTCACAAAGCAGTGTGCGAATGCAATTGTCTGCACGGGGGAGAGAAGGTGTTTCACATCTGAAATTGACCATTAAACGTAATGGTGTGTATTATGAATATGAGGTCAACACACAAACTGTCTGAATGTCAATCACCTGCCTATTATAACCACCACATAGCAACAAAAGGCCTCCTTCTAGGTTCAATTATGCTAACTCTAAAATCATTCCACCGTCATCACAATGTATTGTGTTGCTGTTGTTGTGGTTTGCTTTATCGTACCGCAGGAAACTCACAGTGTCACTCCATTCTCTTTCACTGATGAATGGGAAAATGCAATGTTGTCTTTGGGGGGTTGACGGCGAGCAATTTCCAACAACAAATGACAAACTACCCCCTCCTCCACCCGGGTGTGTAGCAAAATTGTTTCCCTAATAAAAAAACCCGCATCTTTTGATTGTGAGGGTGGGGATATTTAAAATATATGCATATTATCTTTCTCTCTTTCACCCTAGCCTCTCTCACCCCCCTCACCCATCTCATCGCCATCCCTCTCTCTCTCACTCCCTCTTGTCCTCTCTCTCTCTCTCGCTCTCTCACTCCCCCTCTCTCTCTTTGCAGTAAATAAAAGATTAAAAATGACTGTTCTAAAAACACCGACTGGTCACCAGAAGATAATTGTTTCAGCTTTGTTTACTGTGCGTGAATGTTTTCTCCCTTTTTAGTCCTTTTTTCTTTTTCATTGTGTCCATAATTAAAATTCCTTTATTTTCAAAGTAGTTCTAAAAGAGGGAGCTAAATTGCCTTTTCTGTGTTTATGTTGTCATTGGCCCACTGTTGGGAAGGGTAGAGGAGGGGGAGGATGGAAGACAGCAGCAGTGTCCTTGGGCTGGTAGAAGATCAACTTTTAGTGTATACTAAATAGCGTATATACAGCAAATATTCATGTGTAATCTGTGTGTGTGTGTAGCTGGGAAGTATGCTAATTTTTGATGCATACGTTCACTCAGATGTGTACATCTGCTGCAGTCAGACGCTGTAGGCTCACTTTTATGCCAATACTTTCAAAAACCCTGATCTTACTTTTTGGTTCTGAATTAAATTCCCACCCATCTACCCAGTGGAGGTGCGCGCTGGGTGGGCTAATCTAATATCTTCAAATTGGTCGTTATACACAATTGAGGTGTTGATGGATCCCAAGAACAACAGTATGTAAATGCGAAAGAAAATTACAAGAGCCACTCTAACACCTTATAATGAACATGGCGTCTCCTCAAAAACACACTGCACAAATGCTAACCTGAAACATGCTTATCTGGCACGGGCTGCAGAAATGAATTTCCGGAAGCCTGACTTCCATGCACATTGATGAAGCTACGATGTAGCTCCCATTTGTCTCCCGCAGCCAGGCTACGCTTCCTTCTTTTTCCTTTTCTTCAAACAGTGTCAGAACTGAGAACTGATCTGATGATCAGGGAACTCATTAGAAAAAGGTGACAATGAGCTTTCACAGCTCTGAATTTCCACCAGCCAATTTTCCACATCTCCCTTTGCAACGCAGAGTGCAAAAGGGCCAGGGAGACTGACGTGGGCTGCCTCTGAATGATGATGAGTCTCCTGCAGGAAGAGACTGGAGGGCCTTTTGCCCCTGATTCAAGACAGCAAGGTCAAAGAAAAACACTAAATTTGAACTTGTAATTTACTTCACCTGCATGTCCACAGCTAGGAATGTTCACACATACATACACTTCACACAACACACAGATACATAGAGCCCAACCCCACCACACAATCATAGTCCCCTCACTCCTGCTTACGGTGCTATCCCTCTCCTGCTTAGCCAGGCGCCCATAATTGAATCTCAGGTTGGGATTAATTCTAGGAGCTGCACTTGACTCGGTCAAAAACAACTATTACAGGGAGGCAATGTATTTTTTTACACAGCACTTCACATTGATTAGGCAATGTGCAGTGATGAAAGATGCATTGGATTGCTGATGACTGTCATTTGCATTAAATGAGGGGTTTGCAGCATCCAAGGGAGAGGGGCTGCCTGAGGCCAAGCAGAACAAAACAAATGGCATTTTCAATAGTACGCTCACAGACATTAGCTCTCATGCACAGGCATAGATTAAACCTACTTATATGAAAACGCTGGTTACATAGTCTGAACAGTTTAGGTTAAACTTAATGACATCAGTGGATTCTAAGCTAAATTTGAAGAGGGGAAGTGTTTTTAAGATCCACAAAGCACCCCGGAAATCAGTGGAAGGGGGTGGAGTTTGTTCAGTTGCAGATGAAAAACAGTAGAAAGCAAGGAGAGATGGCATTGCGTTGAAATGGAACTCCTCTGTTGTCATTTCAAGGATGAGCTCAATGAAATATAGTGTGATCTCAGGGGAGCAAGTGGTCAAAAGAAAGCTGCAGCCCATTTCAGTGCATGGTGAAAAGAAGAGAACAGGGTGATAGAGGGAAGGCAGAGCTGGTTGGTGAGTAAGGTGGTTGGTGGGGGTGAGGGTGGTGGGGGTGACTGAAAAAGGCCCTCTTTCAGTTCTGAAAGAGAGCAGGAGAACGTTTTTCTTGCCTCCTCCCGTTGTGCTGTCAAACTCGATCAGCACTGAGGAGCAGTGACGCTGCTTGCCTCCCAGACTCCTCCTTTGCACAATGGAGTCTGCGAGGACCCACCATGCATTTCACATTCAATTTAGCCCGCCCCGGGACATGGCTGTCAGGGTCAGCATCGACGGTATGAGACAAGGCTGGGGGTGGAGGCCAACGTCTTGGACTGTGGCAGGTTTTGAGAGGAGGAGGGGGCGTAATGACAATGCTGATGGGTTTGGGCTTGTAGTCCGGAGAAGGGGTGCTGGTGTTGATCAGGTTGGAGGGAGGTCGATGAGGACAGAGGATCCAAAGGAGAATGGACAGGAGATTTGGGGTGAAAATAGGGGTGATGGAGGGTGGCCTCTTCCCAATAATAAAAAACTCCAAAAGAAAGGTCTGGCCAGAGCCTTTATTCGATGGAGCTTATGCTGCTTTCCATGGGGTCCTCAATGGGAGTTGTGAGACTGCTACTCTGCCGAAGCCCATTAGCCAGCATTAGGAGCGTCCACACAACCGCACAAGGAGATTTGAGACAAACCCTAAACAGCCAACAATAACCGCGAGGTACAAGCCTTGAGCCTTAAGACCTCGGCTCGGCCCAAAAGGGCCTTGAATAGACGCGCTCCAAATCATGTTGTTGAACAAATCAGGTATTAAGGAGAAAGGAGTTTGTCCGAATTTACTTTCCCTAAAGACTTTAGTTAAGCTAGTTACTTCGGAGCTTTAGTTAGACGTCGGTTGCTTGTGTGTGATTGTGCATGTGTGAGGGGCCATCATTCTTCAGACATCTTACACTATGACACCCTACAACCCCCCCTGCAACATAAACCCTTCCATTTTTATCCCCTCTTGCCCTCACACGTATAAACACAGCCGCGCTGAAGGCTAAATTCACCCACTCCAAACAATGGGCTGCTATTGGCAATTAAATGGCATTTGGCGATTCAGGGTGCAAGTTAATGGTATTACTGTTGCAATTCTTCCCCTGAATGGCAAAAAGGATTTCCCTCTTCACAAATAAAGCACTACTCACTGTCTTACCAGCATTACATAGCTTACCTTGGGCTTATGATTCACAGGCTTCCGATTACCATTTGAATATTTTCCTTTTTCTGAAGCGCTGGCAGATGTAGTTGAAGGTGCTACTGGGCCTCCAGCTATTCACGGGCGAGGAGGCCATGCTGTCGTTGCCCATCGCAGGCCTGTCGGTCAAGTCGGCCTGCGCTCTCTGGCAACCTGTCACTGGACAACCACCCAGGTAGATGTACTCTTTACTCACACTGCTGTCCAGATTTGTCACTCACACCCTATAGAAGCATGAAGCATCAAGACTGACTGTTTAATACAAATCAGGGGCCTTTTAGCAAGAACAAGTCCAGGTATGAGGATGCCGTACAGCTCAAGAGTCTTTAAGAAGAAGTAGTTGTTGATTATAGTAAAAGGCTCCTGAAGTCCACAGGCAATCATGGAATTTTTTTTTCTATTACAACCAGTAACAATATGGAAAACAGGAGAGCGAGGCAGAAGTAAGAGGAGGCATTTTTATTCTTCACCAGTGGTTAAATAATTTGCCTCCAATAGGTCTCCAATCTCTCACTTTCTCCACACTCTCTTGTTTGTCCAGAGATCCGGTTTGGCAGGCGCCTTTTCTATGGACAAGACGCTTTGAGAAGAATATGAAAAGGCAGATTTAAAGGTGACGGCTGGTCAGAGGGGACGGAGAGAGAGAGAGCCTGGTTATCACAGCTATGCGACAACATTTAGAAAGCTCCCTCCCCTCTTCACCCTTAGCCGAAACGAACAAGAGATGAAATACTGAAATTTAACAAAGTCACAGCAAGAAAGGTCTGGTCCGAACAAAGATGAATGAAATGATGAAAGGGCTCAAAAGCTCCAGGGAAATATCTAATGTATTTCTCCACTGCTCTATTCATTCACGCCTTTATTCTGGTGTGAGGCATATTCTCTCAATATGAAGCGAGCCTCCAACTTTATTACCAAGCTACCGCCAAACCTCAAACGTGTGTGAGCTGAAATATAATCCCCCCCCTTCCAATATAGGAACAAAAAATTGCTGTTTTGTTGTAGGGGCCAATTAAATAATAATTCCGATTGAAGCAGCAGGGTTGATGGTAGGCCAAGGAGGGTTTGTTTATAGATTTGGTTCCCACAAGCACTAGAGGGGCTCACTTAACTTGACAGACCAAACAGATCAGGCGGAGAACAGAGCAGGCCCTGTCAATAGCGAGGATTATAGGAACGGCTGTTTGGCCTCCAACCATTTTGCCCGCCAGAAGACACAAGAGGGCTCCAGTTTGATTCAGTTCCACTCTTATTATCAAGTGTCTCTGGCGCAAACAGGCCCAGGAACTAGCAGACGGACTAACAGAGATTTGGCGATTGACCTAATGTAGACTGCACTGCACTCTGTTATATTTGAATAGCTTTTATCCTTATGTTACTTGAATCTAATAAGTTATATTTGATTCAATTATGATTTGATAGGTCACTTTTTGCACCTCAGTATGCATCAGTCCCACTATCAGAGAGACCAAAGGTGATCAAGATTATTATCAACACCACCTCTCACATTCAAATAGTTGTTTAATGTGTTCATTTAAATCTCTAAAATCTATGGTTTATCTCGATAACTCACACAATTTTAATGTATCTATGATTTTAGCAAAAATCTCTTACAAGTGCTCCATGTGAACCTGCTTTCATCTGTGAAAAGAATGAGGCGACAGTGGCCAATTCTGGTGTTCTTAGATGAATGCCATTCAAGCTGCACAGCACTGAGCTGTGAGCACAGGTCCCACTAAAGAAGGTCAGGATCTCACTTCACACTCATGGAATCTCTTTCTTACAACACTGGAGGTCATGCTGTGGGGCTGTGTTACTGCTGCTCCTGTTTCTCTTTGCACAAAGGAGCAGGTAACAGTGAGCAGCAAAAAGCAAAACTACAGAAAGATCTGTTAGGATGAAATAAGGAGAGAGCAATGGTCTGTGGCCACCACCACCTCCAAAACCCTTCGCTTTTGAAGGTTTTCACTTTGTCGCATCGCATGGTTGGAAATCACTGAAAAACATCATAAAACTAAGGTTAAATGAAGTCTCATCACACCGGCAAAATTGTAGTAGTAGTCCTTCATGTTTCCATCAACATAAAGACCATACAGGGAACCATCCATTCTGCCTTTGCCCAGATTACCTAGATGTCCACTTTTGGACAACAGAAAATAGCATCTCACATACATTTGTCTGTTTCTTTGGGATCTGACTGGCATTACAGTGCAGTTTAAACCATTTCAGCCACAGCTATGATCTTAATTAGCTATACCTAAAGCCCAACTCTTCCCCAGACAAGTCTAATTAAGCCCAGCGCCTCTCCCCAGCCAGAGCCCCTCTGTTGGCTAAAAAGGAGCCCACAATCTCTTGTCCAAGGATTACAACTTGGGACATATTACAAGCAATCATTTTCCCCCCACTGCACCAGAACCCTTGGCCAATGTCCCCCCATCCTTGTTTCATGAAAAGCACAATATTATTTCCCTAATAATTTGCTCTGAGTGTGTATTAAACAGCCAAGCAAAGAGGAGAATCTTTTGCCCCCCAGGATTCTTAATAAGAAGGGCAGACAGGCTAACTGGATAGCAAAGACCAGTCGCTCTTTTGTACATGACAGCAGCCGCTCAAGCTAAACAGTTTTTTATTAGTAGGGGGGGGTTGCATGATGTGTTTTCTTAATTGGATAGTTCCCTTAACCCTGCTAGGATCTTTGATCCTTATTGTAAACTTTCATTGTTGTCCATCAGTCTTACCACAGCTACTGCAATTGCTTGGCCTCATCTTAGCATCCTAAACTCCTTAGTGTTAGTATCAGCTCAAGCTCTTAGCGCTGGATAAGCTCTTACTAATGTCATAATGGTGATGATTTGGCTGAGCCCTCCAGCGTTATGTCAATTCAGCAGAGGAGAGCAACAGCCTCAATTAGCAGAAATTAGCTAAATGCTACTGAGTGGTTCTGCATATTTGAGGGCAGGGGGCTGACCTCCACAACCCTACAATGTGTCGGCAATCAATTATATTTTCAATGGTGCAGCCTAACTTCATGATTGTGAGTATCAAGCAGAATCTTTCAGTCAATTACAGTCAAGTAGCTGATTATCTGTGGAGTTTAGATGCTTTTTGCCTCATCACCAATTTACCCTGCATGGATGAGAGCACGCTATTACAGAAATGCTTTTTATATCAGTCAGTAATACACACTCTGGGTTACCAATTCCATGAAATGTCTGTATATGAAACACATTTGAAACTGCATGATTTTTAGCTGTGTTGACAGCTTGCAAATTTTATAGCTTTAGCAACCAGAGGTACACAGTGGAAGGCGTTGCTGCCTCCACTTGTAGTTAAAACAGCTGAAATGACTCTGTGCACTACCACTTTGAAGTTCCTTAGCAGACTTGTGGGTCAGACCTCCTGAGGAGAGAGAAAGACTCAATTCATCAGGGTGCAATAGAAGTGAAAGTAGAATACTCTTCATGTCCAATCACTGAGGGAGGGCCTGAGGAAGAGCGAGTGTGTGAGGCTGGGAGTGAGAGTGGTGCAGGAAAGACAGAGCGAAGGAGTGTGTGGGGATCTCCTGCGAGGAGCCCAGCCCTGGGTGGTTCTCACTGAAAGCCTATTTGTGGATGAAAGTGCACCAGCCCTGGGGTCCACTCGCTCAGAGAGACGAGGCCAGTGATTAAGGGGGCGCGAGGGCAGGATGGCCCTTTAATTTGGGGCTGCAGAGAGAAGGGGAGCCAGCACTGGTGTATCTGTAGCCAGACAATGGCGATTACCTTCCTCTTTATCTGGCGGAGAGGGGGCTTTGAGAGAGCAATCTGAGGAGCGGAGGAAATGGCACGACACAGGATTAGTGGCACAACAGGATGGTAAATTA
This sequence comes from Diplotaxodon limnothrissa, assembly GCF_057381915.1. Classification (NCBI taxonomy): domain Eukaryota; kingdom Metazoa; phylum Chordata; class Actinopteri; order Cichliformes; family Cichlidae; genus Diplotaxodon; species Diplotaxodon limnothrissa. The sequence continues at coordinate 30,917,090 of NC_140614.1, read as the reverse complement.
AATGTTGGAGATGAAAGAATGAGGCTCTGACATGCATCAATAGAGAGCATTTGCTGCATTCTAATAACAGCAGCCGAGGAGAAATACCTGTAGAGATTAGTGTGTGTATAAGAGAGAGCCGGGAAAGATACACAATCACATAAATGACTTCAGATGTCTTTTGTCATGTGACGACCCCGGGTGGGTAAGTAAACAGGAGGGGTATGTTTGTGACCATGTATGCAACACCACTGTATGGTGTGTGTATCTGTGTGAGAAAGAGACACACAAAAATGGTGTCAGCAGGTCATAACTTCTCAAACACGGCGGTGTAAATGTTAGAGCAAAGATAATCCATAGCACGTCCACTGTACAGTAGCCCTAGGGTCAGGTGTATTGTAGGCATCCCTACATCAAAGTAGCTGATTGGCTGTGGGTGACCCTTCTTTATTCTTTAAACGTGAAAACCAAAATAACAAATATTCATTATTTCATATCGGACTGATACTAGTGCAAGAGGATCAATACTTTGTTTCTATCCTCTAAGTTCAGCACGTAGCACACTGATTTGATTTAAAATGATGATGATTCATCTCATAAGTCATGACACACTGCTCTGCCCTACACAAGCTGCCTTTATAGGTTAAAAGTATTGGTACTGACATCTGTAAGACTGACTCTGTAATTACTCAGTACTGGATCGATAACAAAATTTAAAGTATTGCGCAGCAATAATCTAATGATGTTTATATAAGAATATAATGATTTCCCCTTCATACATAAACTGAATTTGAAACAGGTTTATTCATCAACAAGAGTAAAAAAGGCTATTTTAAACAAGAGAATCTTATCAAAGGATATCAAAAAATTGCTCCAAGTAACCTTCTTTAATTTATTCTTCAATTATATTTCTGCTACAAATATATCATTGCCATAATCGATTAACTTACATTCATTAAGAATATTTTAATGCATTTTGACCAATATTTACTTTGTTAAAGGAATTATATTATAATAGCAATAACAGTAATTCTATATGTTATTTAAGTACATGAGGACATTTAAATGCCGTGTAACTGAGTGCCATAATAATGTTTATACGTAAATCCAGAAGCCAAAGGTTTCATATCCTACCTGAGAAAGTTGTGAAGAAATCTGTACCATTTTGTTTTCACCAAAACAGAATTTGTTTTTGTGTTTGTTGGTTGTGATGCTGGGATGTACAAATATTGCACTTAAAATAGCCACACTGTGCGATAATCATCATCAATAAGTCCTTATTTGACTTCCGCATGAAACCAAACACAACTAAATTCTCCTAAACCTTAGCACTCATGGTCACATGGATCTAAAGACCTGTCTGTAACCTGCTGGATCCTCTGGTAGGTTAGGAAAATGTGTTTTGCCCAACTGGTTGGTGAGTGGTTGCTGGAGGTTGCTGACTGTCGCTCAGTGAAATCGGTTCCAAAGAGGCTGCTGCAACAAAACTTCATTGTGATTACTTTAGTTGCTAGCAGATTACCGCAGTCACCCATCCTTTCAATTAGGTTTCTGGAATTTGAAAAAGTGTGACACAAATCAAAAATGGAGAAAGTTCCCCTTCAAATTAAAAGTTGCGCCTTACCGCAGACAGTAGAAAACATGAACGTAGCTTCCAGGTGGGAAAAAGGAAACCAGTGCAGAAGTTAAATTTCTGCCTATCTGAAGGTCACCACTGATGGTCCTAATGGAAAATGGCGTTATGTCACGCTGTCTGTAAGCACTTTCCTGCTGAGTTTCTGGTGTTTGTTAACCGATGACAGCGCAGTTTCACAGTCAGACCCACCCTTCTTCATCACATCTGATCTTTTTGCAACAAAAGAGGACTTCAGAAACTAATGGGCGATGTCATAGTAGCTACGTCTTTGATACTTTCTACGGCTACAAACAAGTTTTTTTTACTGCTGGTTTTTAAGGTTCTTAACGGTACTGCACCTCCTTACCTGGCAGAGCTTCTTAGCATTTACCGCCCCAGGAGATCTTTGAGGTCAGCAGACCTGATGCTTTTAGATGTTCCCAGGTACAGATTAAAGACTAGGGGAGAGAGGGCTTTTGCTGTGGCTGCACCCAGACTGTGGAACAGTTTACCTCCTCACATCAGATTTTCCACAAGCCTAGGAACTTTTAAAACTGCTCTTAAAACTCACCTCTTCTCATTGGCTTTTAGCAAGGTTTAACTTACTGTTTTAACTTATTGTTTTATCAGTGAGGTGTTTTATGTACTTGCGTTTTATTGTATTTTACATTTGTATTTTATTGTACAGCACTTTGGTCAGCCTTGGTTGTTTTTAAATGTGCTTTATAAATAAACTTGACTTGACTTGACTTGAATATGCTTCAAAAGGTGCAACTTTTACTTTAAAGGTGAATGTTCTCCATTTTCAGATTTTCATTACCACTTGGTGAGTAGTTTGCGAGTGTTTGCAGACAAGTCATCGTCTTCCATGCAAACCTATGACTGAAGTATTTGGTGCGACACCATACCGTTTTTGCAACAGCTCACAGCCTCCACTAATCATTGATTAGCAGTCAGGAAATACTAATTTTTACTTAGCAATCAGATGTTGGCAGAAGTCTCCAACTGATCTAAAGGCCTGTGTGACCAAAATCTTCTATGCACACTAAGAACTTAATAAACAATTTACATGTATCTATGGTCCAACTTCTACCCAAACTAACATATCAGAAAATCCATGTATTACTCTGTGCATTACAGCAATCAAAAGGCATTATTCAGTTATATTCAAGTCATCATTAGCAGAAATCTACATACACAAATGTTCTCATTAGTTTCTAGCAGTGACTGACAGGTATTACAGATAGAAACTTAGAGAATAAACAGAGTGGCAGAGTTATGAAGAAAAATAAAGCGTAAATATGAGGCGTCTGATACACGAGCGACAGCTGACAGGAAGAGAAAGAGAGGAGGTCCTGAACACGCACAGAAATGATTCAATCAAAGACTAGCTTTATCTAGGTTATTACTACACCGAAGGAGGATGATGAAGAGGAGGTTTGCCTTAATCCTGGCCACAATGGAAGGGAACAAAGGCGTACTTACAAGCACTATCAGCCACAAATATCAAATCAGCTCTAGCTGCACCTAATCCCGCCAGACAGCATTGTTGATTCAGTGAACCTGCGGTCAGAGACATACACAAACAAATGTGTAAAGGAGGCAGATACACACTGTGACACACAAATGTACATGTACAGTGTTCGTATCACTGGAGAAAGTTTATTATATGTTATGTTATAACACTGTATTCTTATTGAAACAACCTTAATCCACAATAGCAAGAAAATTCATATAACTTATCCTTTTTTCATGACCACATTTGAACATGCGTGTTAAAGGTTTTTGAAACTCAGGATTATGATTTTTCTTGATTTAACACTGGGTAACAAATGCAATACCTGCTCAAAACACCACATCCTAATGGAAATTAGGTTGCCACTTCACCACTACACAAAGACAGCCGTAAAGCCTTATGCTACCACTATACACCGTACTATTCCCATACCAGATCATGGTTTGTGACCCCTGAACTTCTCAACAACCTTCCCCTCAGGGCCCTGTCCACAGTAACAGGAGCAGTGGAGCGATTGTCCTTGTACAGGATGTCGCTTGGCAGAGGGAAAAGGACACTGGCAACTTCATTATCCTGCAATAACAGGCTAATTATTGTGTTTGTTAGCAACAAATCAGAGCACAACAGACTGCATGTCCCTGTCCTGTTTTGAGCATCTTAATTACTTACCCCCCCCTCCATCCGCATCCCTCTCTCTGTTGCCACTGCTGCTGTTGTTATTTTGCATATAAAAGGCACAGCTAATTGTCTGGACTATAAATATTCGGCATGCAATTAGCATCCTGGCCTGCCTCTACGTTGTGTTATCACCTCGCTGTTTGGTACGTAGTGAAGACCGCACACTCAATTCTCCATATCTAATGAGAGTTTGATAGCAGCAAAGAACCTTTGTTTCTAAGAACAAATGATAGAGAGTGCTTCCCTGTTGTCTCAACCCTCCATTTTGCTTTGAGAAAGAACACATCCACAACATCATTTGAGTAAGGGAGCAGCAGAAGGTTAATGCCACTCACAATATACCTGTAAAAGGTGAGTTACCTAGGGTCATGTAAGAAGAGCAATTAAATGAAGTTCCATGAACAACGATTAAAAGATTTTTGACCGTGTTATGAGAAAAATAATGTAAACTTACAAGCAATCTGTCCTTCTGTTCTATAGAAATAGCTCTTATGGTCCACTGAGCAGGTTCGGGTGTTGGTGCCAGTTCTGCCTTGGTGCTTCTTGAGAGCTAACCAGTTGAGGTTTTGCAAATGTGTGTCCACTAATTATGTGACATCAAGTTGATTTCCATGTATAACACTCATAGTGACAACATAAGATCAAGTGAATAAGGCCCCAGTCATACATACCAAGAGACTGATCCATGACCATTTGTCAACTACAGGAAAATCAGAAAAACCACCAGAAAAATCAGTATTCTCTGACCGGCTGGCAAAAATCTCCTTGTAATTGCTTTGGTGGCTAAGATATCGCTGCAGTCCTAGTCTGAACACAAGGGATGGACTTGTCTCCAAAGGCTCTCCAGCTACTTTCTGAGTCGCAGTGAAACTTGGAAAAGTGCAACACAAACAGGAAATCAAGAAGGTTTACATTCAAAGTAAAAGCTGTGCTTCTGCACTGCAGCCAGCAGATTCCAAAAAGGTCTGACTTTTATTTTGAAGGTGAACCTCCTCCATTTCTGGTTTGCTTCACATTTTTCCAAGTTTTACTACCATTGGACTAATAGATAACAAGTATTTGCATATAAACATTAAAAAACAGGCAACAGTGACAATCTGGTAGCAACTAAAAAAAACAACTTGGTGCAGTGTATAGTTTGCAACTGATTTCAGTCAGAGAAAGCCAGCAACATCCAAGTTGGATGTTGGGAAATAAACAGTTTTCCCTAACAACTCATGGTTGCATCACATCCAATATGGCGGACAACTCTTGCACTCAATGTGCACATAGCCCCATGTAAGAAAGATCAGTACTTTTTTGGGCAAAACAAAATATGTGTAGCTGATTCCAGAATATGCACCATTGAGAAAGAGGTAAAAGTTAGCTTTGCTAGTTTAGCACTGGCCCACTGACTCCAGGAAAAAGGAGCCAAATCATGAGAAAGACATGAGGAGGGGCTGAGGAAAAAGAGGGGTCCAAACACCAGGGTGCTGTGACACTCTTTTCCACCCCACCTAAAATCAAAGAAAGTATGGAAAGGGTAAGGTGCACAAGAGAGACAGCGGGGGAGGGGAGGTAGGAGAGACTTCACGGATGATTGCAGCCCTGTTTGAGCCGCTAAAGTGCAGACGGGAACTTCTTTCATCTCCCTTCAGGGTCACTGTCCATGGAGGGAAGGGGCCTGTCATCCTGCTCTCACTTCCCCATAGCTAGCCTTACATCTTCTCAAGATCCCCACCCAACAGAGCCACAGCACCCTGTGAAAGACCAGCAAATACAGCGGGAGTAACATCAGGCAAAAGCTGGGAGCAGAAGTATGAGAAGCAGAGAATGATAGCATGGCACAGCCTGTGGAAGGCCAGAAAGAGACCACTTTCACTTTTGGATTTGAAAATATAAAACAAGTCTACAAGAGAGCCAAAAGGGTTCACTGATGGAAGAAACATGGAGCAAAAAAAAAAAAAAAAATAGCCAGTTTGTGTTTTTTTAACTTGTTTTTTGTGAGACATAAAGACATACAAAGAAACTGCAAAATAAAATTTAATATAACATTAAACTAGTTTGGCCCTTCAAAGTGAGATGAAGGGGGAAAATGGGTAAAGAAAGGCAGAAAAGAGCAGGTGGAGATTTTGGGTGAAGTTGGAGGGGGTGTAAGTAGAATGAGCAAGGCTGACCCTAGTCTGTGTGGAAAGGCTGACTGGAGCCTGGAGGCTCGTTAGAGGCAAAATCCTGAGGGCTCCTAATTGGGCCGGCCAGGGCCATGCAGTCTAAGACAGCAGAGTCAGTCTCAAGGTTTGCAGAGGGGGAGGATGAAGGGGTGCAGGAGTTAATGGTGAAACGAGGGGGGAAGGGGGGGCTTTCCAAGTCACATGAAAGTTTGTGGGGATGAATGTACCATAATTAGATTAATAAGTAGCTTAATTTATCGCAGCAGAGGATATCAGCGGCTCCACATTAGAAGCAGGCCAGAAGATTAGCCTCGATCGGCGTTTCCAAAACACGATTAGCCCCCCGGCACAAAGACCAGGCTCTTTCACAGGTTCCTACCACAAGGGCTGGGATTAGAGAAACATGTTGAATAATCAGCAGTGCCCCCGCATGCTCCTCTCAAGTCTGCACCACAGCCAGGGGCGTAGTGCAACCCTTTGCCCCCTCCCTGTCCCACTCACAACACTTATCAATTAGACTATTATAAGGCCAATTAAAGTCAAGAGCAGCCATGTTAAAACAAGGTTTGACCGTACCACCCAGGTTCAGATACACACCTTTTGCATGTCCACTTTATCCACCTGCAGATACATGAGTCATCCTTTAGCAATGTAAAGAAAATCAGTGAGTGGTATTCAACCAGTGGCATTTGCCCATGAAGTCAAGCCCAGGGAATCAGCATCTTTGTGTGAGTACGGCCACTAAGTCATTTGTATATCCCAAGAGACCCAGAGGACTCACAGCAAATTGATTGTCCCTCCAATCTTCCCTAGAATGCCAATAAAGACTTCAGCATATGTTTTCCTCCGTTCCCGACCATCAGACACATGCATCATGAATGCAGTGCTTTTACTAAGCTTTAGATCCCTTGATCCTCTGCATTCTCCACATCCGGCCTCTTGTTTGGGGAGAAAAAAATCTGATGGTCCTTGAGCCAAGATTTTTGCAAAGTATCCCATCAATAGCAGAGAGGTTGCAGCTGTTAGCTATCTTCCGATAGGGTACTCTAGGAATATCTCTTGGATTGGTCACTCAAGTAAAACTCCACTTTGGCTCACAGGATGGTATTTTACATAAAAGGACATTTGGTTGATCTTTGTTTCGTGGCTCAAGAGTTGGGAGCTTGCCTTGTAATCGGAAGGTTGCTGGTTCGAGACCCTGCTTGGACAGTCTCGGTCGTTGTGTCCTTGGGCAAGACACTTCACCCGTTGCCTACTGGTGGTGGTCAGAGGGCCCGGTGGCGCCAGTGTCCGGCAGCCTCGCCTCTGTCAGTGCGCCCCAGGGTGGCTTTGGCTACAATGTAGCTGCCATCACCTGTGTGTGAATGTGTGTGTGAATGGGTGGATGACAGGTTGTGTAAAGCGCTTTGGGGTCCTTAGGGACTAGTAAAAGCGCTATATAAATACAGGCCGTTTACCATTTGTTTCTGTTCACAGACTGCAAAACTGCAGAGCTGCAATTAGAATAACACATGAGAGGAAACTCAGGTGAACCTCTGCATGCAACTCCACTGACTTAATACTGAGCTCAGAATACTACTGCGCTCATGTGGGAGAGTTTTAAAAAGCATATTTATAAATCACTCAGCTGTCACCACCTTGTCATGGAGACAAGTTCTATTTACCCTTGAACAACCAGCAACTTTTACATTTTCCACCACTGTGCCACTACTGCATGCCAATTATCCAATGTGACTATGCAGCACCATGCATTGATATTAATGTGCGCAGAAGATGCTTGCTGACAGATGAATCTTGCTGTACTGGCCTGTACGGCTGGTTGGGATGAGGTTTGAAGGGGCTAACTTGTAGGTGACCATGGATGTATTTGTGTGTGTTTTTTGAAGGAAGCGGGTGATACCATGCTTTCTGGATATTTAGTTTACAGATCCTGCAGTGTCAAAATATCTTCAGGCAATATGTATGGTTGCCCTTAGAGGTCAATGCCACAGCAACACAAGAAATCCAGGGGAACTATTACAATTTTAACAATATAGCTGTCTGTACATAGCAAAGCAGCACAACAAAGCACACTCCTGCTAAACCTGCAACCCAATCTAGGTTAATTATGTAAAACTGGCATCTAAGGAAATACCACCTTCTCTAACCAAATAATTCCTAAAGGAAATTAAGTTTTTATTTAAACCAACTTACATAGCACATTTGTGTTTTTTTAATTACATTTTTTATGTAAATAAGAATCTTTGGTTTTAGTCCATTAGCGTGTCAGCGGTTTCTTATCCACCATTCATTACTTAAACCTTTAATGCTCCCAAGCTCTTTATTCTGCGTTTTTATATTAATTAGTACTTAAGGCAGAACGTGAGCTTAGTTTGACTTCTTAAAATAGATCGTTTGACCTTTCAAATCCCTCAGTGGCATCAGATTGTCAAATTTAAAAGGGTTGGCTGGAGTTGAGGAGATGATTTAGAGTTTCACCTGTGAGGAAGAGACAAAAGTGACTGAATGAAAGTTAAAAAGCAGTTTAGATGCTATAGAGAGAAGGCGGAGGTTCAAAGACCTTCAAAAACATTGTCCATAACTTTTAAATCCTACTTTAACTATGACTGAAAAAATCTCTTGGATGAGAATAAAGCACTATCTACAGGTTAGAGGTGATAAGGTACCACAGCCCATGATCCATGATACCATTTATGCACCCAGCCTGTTGCCAGCTTCACCACTGGTTAGCCAGCTCTCTCCAAAACTTCACTCCAACATCACGGACCAGCACTCTCTGCACTCTGCTTGTTAGATAGCAGCTGTTACTCTCTTTCCCGGTGAAGCAATGTCTGTTGTTGGACAAACGAGGGAAAACAAGCAAACCCTGGGCTTGATCAGGGCCATGTGAAGCATGCGGCGTGTTGTACACCCTGCTCCGCTCCGCTAGCTACCCCATCAGCTAACCTTCGCCATGCACCAAATTAGAAACCCTTGCCATCAGGCAGACAGCTGGCAACCATCCCCCGGGAATGCCAATTAAGTTTGTAAAACATTTAGACAACAAAACTGTACAAGAGAAAAACATCCCACAGAGGCGGCCGTCCCCACAACTCCCAGCAGTCCTCACCATAACCTCCACTGCCCCCTCCCCATCTGCAGCAGCTCCAAGAAGCCTCACCTCACAGCATATACAGGCCCAGGAGAACAGCAAATATGTTCAGAGAAATACATGAATATCAAATCAAAGCCATTGATTTTGTCATGCTAATGTGTTGTTATAGCAAATTAAGAGATGATGTTTTATTAATAAGTTGGCGCCTACTCAGTTAGATAAAGACTGGCAGCTCAGTCTACTGCTGAACATTCACATACTAATTAGCAGCACTACAACGCTGGATTCCTGATACAATCACCTATCATGACAGTGGAGTCAGAAGACTAGGTTGAATACCTCGAATCTGCCACTGTTGGCTTCTTATGCTCTAACAAACAGCTTCAAACTTTAGCAGTGCATTTGATCAACTGTCCAAAGTGGTAACCTGAGTTGTTGGCCTTGGGGGGAAGAAACTGGGTAGGGATTAGAATAATACCTAAGTAGCTTTCTGAAAATCGAACCCTTGAGTAGGAAAAGAATATGTTGGCCTTAGGCAGAGAGTGTGACCCACGCTCTCTTGCTGAATGCTTGCACTCACATTGCTGTTTGTTCATCCAGACAGCCCACTCCATAGTTGTTTCAGTGTGACACACCAGGATGTGACAGACAGACTGACAGCGTGAGTAACTAATTGCGACAGGATGCAAAAAAAAAAAAAAAAAGATCCCCTGAGCTTTAAGTAAATGGAAGTGGGAGAATGCCCTCATCTCCCAGCACTCCCCACCTCTCCACACACACACACAAGCACGCAGAGCACTATCCCAGCTTAGGGCATCTCTATCAGTGTTAATTAGCTGAGCAATGATTAATATAGACGCTAAATGAAGTTATTTCTTGTAATCTGTGTTTCCTTTGAAACATCATTCATTGTGTCAATAAAACACTGTTTGAATTCATTTAAGACAACATTGTTACAGCGAGAGGAGAGAGGTGACAGGAGCTGAAAGCATGAAAATGAAGAAGAAACGCAGCGAACGTGGTCCACAAATTACAAAGTGTAACACGCGAGCCCAATTTATTAATTCACGACAGAGATTTTCTTTCATCTCGTTTGTTTGAACCAAAATGCCTGTCTTCATTTTCATTACTAACTAATATCGATTCTCACAAGAGAAGTCGATCTTCCACTACATCCACAGGTTTTCCATTTTCTACACTAAGGTTATCCAGAAAAGTCATTGAGGCAAACATTTAAACAAAACAAACAATAACATTTTGAATAATTAAAATTAAAAAAAAAAAAACTGTAATTGTGTTGTGTAGTCCGTTACAGTAATCGCATCTAATTTAACAAGTCACGGTTATATTCCTGTTGCATATGAACCCACGTGACTCTACAGTCAAACTGCACTCATAGCTGCACTACCACACAATCACTGCTTACATAGAAAAATGCTGAACCTTGTCTGGAAATCAGAGCAAGATGGCCTCACTTACGCAACAAGAGATAGTTTGCATCAGACGTTTTTGTGACTGGAAGTACTCTGGTGTAACCCAGGGTACCGACCAGCTACAGCGTGCAGGATGCAGGACACGTGATGACCACTTATTAGCTGTGAGTTCACCTGACTCTTACCTCAGATCATCACATTATAGCATCACGCAAACTTTCTACGAGTGAGCTGGCTGGTTGAAAAACGTTGAATCCGTCTGTATCAGATCACATGCACTGCTATTGGTTAATGTGTTGAAAACAGTGCTTTCTTTTTCTAATCAGGTGAACACGTCTAACAGATATCTTTTGTTTCAGTTTGGGCATCGATAGAATCACGTGTCCCAAAAAATAGGCCACATTAATTGGAAAAAAAAAAAACTTAAATAAATACAAAAAGAAACCAAACAGATGCAAAAACGGAAACAGCAGGTCAACTAACAGTTTTAACAAGTATTGCAATAGAAAAATGAAATATTAATATGTAAATTTAATAAGACTTTAAACCAAACGTTTGCTTCAATTTCCACATTTTGCTTGCCATTGTGCATTGTGAGGGATTTGCGAAAGCTGCATTCAAATAAATGACAGTATACAGTGCTGTGAAAAATGTGCTCCCTTTCTGATTTCTTAGATCAATCGATAAAGATTCGTTGTCAGTTCCCATATGGAAAAGAAATAGTAAAAACATATATGATTTACTCATGAAAGTGGCCACTTTCTCATTACTTTCATATTTTTTTTTAGTAAGTATACAAAACATACAAGTTTCATTATATAATTTTTCATGGGATCTTATATGTGCTTTCACTCTTGTATGCTTTTCATACAAGTTTCATACAAGACAGATACAAACTTTATAAGATTTATATATATCTTTTCCATATGGGTTAATCTGATGATTGATTGCAGTTCTTGCTACCGAGGGTGGCATGACTAGTTGTTAGGTTTAGGGGGCAATTGCTTTTTTACACAGGGCCAAGTAGGTTTGGATCATTTTTTTCCTTAATAAATATAAATCATAGTTTAAAAACTCCATATTGTATTTACTTAAAATTTCAACCTACCTCTCTGCATTAGTAACATCTCGCACATTGTTCCCCACAATCACTCTTTTCTCCAATTCTAATTTGTTGGATGAGAGGAAACCAAATTATAACATTGCAAGAAGATGCAGGGCACTAAAATACTGAGGAACACAGTAGGCTGCTGACAGCTAGTTAACAAACAGTGACTCCATTCATTAAGTTAATTTAAAAAAATATAGCAAAGCTACAACAATATGTATCAAACAGCTCAGAGGAACCTTATATACTTGCCATGGTGTGATGGCCCAGGAGAATGGGTCTTAGGTTTGTCTGCTTCAGTGCTATTAAAGAAAATGCGTAATGGGTGAAGCAAAACTTTGGCCACTGGAGGCAGCGTGGCACAAAGACTCTTAATCAAACTTCCCAAGGTTTCAGCTTTCTTTTAAATCAAGAGCAGCAATCAGTAGATTAAACTGTAGCCACTGTTAGACTCTCTGTGCCTGATTTTCTCCTCCTCTGTCTCTCATCATTACCGCTATCTGATGACCTCTCTTCTATGGATGGCACAAGAGCAGGCACTGACAGCTTCATAATTCTCCTGACAAACAGCTCAGTAAATGATCACTTTGCCACTACGATAAGTGCCAGAGTGGATGTAAAGCGCACAGCCCCAGGAATGAAGCCAGAATTTAATTTCTGGCAGCTGTGTGCCCATCGAGATATACTCTTATTAAGAAAAGAAAGCTGGTAATTTTAGATACAAGCGGAGTAAATGCACAGACAACTAATGGAGGCCTATTTCGCCCCTCTTTTTGGGCTAGCAGAATCTAATCTCAGCCTATTGTCAAGATGGACAGAGAGTCTAATCACTCTTAACCTTGTATCAGTGCCATAACCCCTTCTTTTTCTTTGCCCCCCAACAATTTTAAAATGATCTTAACATAATAACGGGACTTTTTTGCATCCCAGTGACTGCACCTTCTTCCAGAATCACCACGGCTAATGGGATCTAATCTATACAATAAGGGACATTAATATATATGCAAATCAGATGCAGCTACATCTCTCGCAGAGGAGACGGAGCCAGTTGGCACACACTTGTATCATTTCTGTCACATGTGTCACTTAGTTGTTAATTACTGTTAACATTCCTAAAATGCAAATATGCAGTTCTGCAAATACCGCAGCACATGTATCCTTAAGTAATAATGCTCTGAGAAGAAAAAGACCCCTTCCCCCCTTGAAGGTCCAGCAGTGTGGGGGGAATTTGAAGCGTTGGGGGGTTGAGGCTGCAGGTCGGCTGTTCAAAGCCACTCCGTGCATTGTTGGGCAGTAGGGGATTAGGTCTCTCCAGGCTGCAGAATTTGCTTTCTAATTAAAAGGGATAAGATGTAGAAAAATAGTGAGAGGCATTACTACTGTAGAAAAGAAAAGGGGTGGAAAGAGCAATGGTGAAAAGGAGGAATAGAAGTTTGTAGTGTAACCACTGGTGCTTGATCACAAGACTGGGCAAGAGTTACCAACCTCTTGTAGCTCTGGCCTCCATCTCATCAACTTGCACACTTTAACCTCGAAACTAAATATTTGTGTTATTGTTTTCCTTTTCCAACACGGAGAAAGCAACTTGTCACATTCACACACCAGCTTTTCTATGATTTAAGCAAATAATATAGTGTATAATGTGCTGTGGTTCCCCTCTGTTTCCAGTTCCAAATCTTTAATACTTTACTCCTTTTCTGAGGGAAGTATTACAATTTTTAAAACACTACTCGTTCATCTTAAGACAAAGTATGTAACCTTTATAAATACTGTGTATGAACCAATCAAAATTAAAACCACGTTGAAGTACAGCATTTAAAGTTCAGACTTTCTGAAGGAGTACTTTTTAAAGTAGATTTTGCTGATAATACGTCTGCAGTTTTAAATCTTAAATCAGACATGATCAGTGATGAGTTGGGTCAAAAAATAAATACATAACTAAAAGCTTTTTCAGACTACTGAAACACTTCATTTGAGCAACTTAACTGTTTATTGCTGAACCCAGGGGGGCTGCTCTATGACCCAGCATGTGGTTTTATTTAACCCTTTACTCCACCCCTTTTGTCAGCATGCTGCTGTTTTGGTACCCTGTCCTCCAGCAGGGGTGCAGTGCTCCCCGGGCATCTTACAAACGAACCCTGAGTTTAAAGCATACAGAGGACTGATTCCCTTTCCCCCCCAATCCCCAGGAGGTTAACGACATGCCAACGACAAGCCAGTGGAGAGTGTGGTCTCCACCTCGCTCTCCTCCCCTCTTGGCCAACGCATGCACTGGAGTTTTGTGGTCGTTCTGCACCAGCACCAAAACCCCTCTGAAATCTCCAAGAACTAGAAAGTCCATCTCAAACTGAGCTCATTTCCTGGTAGTGTCTGGTTGCTGAAGCATCTCCACACCACCTCCTCCTCTATTTTAACCAAGCTCCATGTAGCTCTCACCTTTTGCTCCCAGGCAATCTGATCCTATTTGGAGTGTGTGACGAGGGCTATTCTCCATCACCTCACTGATCAAGAGCTCCCCCTGTAAAGCGGGCCCAGGGATGAGCAGGTACAGATTTGGGGAGATGAGGGAGAGGGGCATGTAGTGAAAGAATCTGCAGTGAGCCAAGGAGAAGATTAAACGGCAGCTAACCATCAGCACCCCACTCTTCTCCCCCCGCTTGCTTCTCCTCTCTACCTCACTGGTGTCCTGCGGGGAGACGGGGGGGCTTCCAGGGGGGAGGGAGGCGAGCATGAAAGCAGGGGGGAGGCCAGTGGCACAGTGGTAGCTGAGCCATCTTGTCATCATAGCAGGACAAGCATATTCAACCATGTCCTCTGTCCCCTCCCATCTTATTTCAGACACTCTGTTGACCTCCACTGAAATCCATCAAAACCTCTCTCTCGGCCCCTGCCCACCCCCTTGTTGGAAGAGTGCTCTCCGCTGGTGCCTTTTCTTTTTTAAAGGGCAGAGATGAGTCCCAGGCTCTGCAGTCTTTCCAGGCGTCCAAATTAATTTGCGTCTGGGCAGCAACATAAGCAGCACGGGGCTATTTGATGAGAGTGTAGGGCAATGACATGCACTGGCAGTCATGCCTTGATCTCTTGCTTTCTTTCCTTGTCACTTTCCACCTAACCTTAATGCCAGATTCATGCCAGTCTAATCCACATGGGTGGCACACAAACCAAACCTTGTGTGTCTTAGTGGAGTAAAATCCAGTGCAGCTGAAAAGACACTTTCAAATTTCCGCTTTTGTGCACGTATCAAATATCTTTCTTGATCAAAGCGTAAATGACCGATCTACTAAGACTACCATTAAAAGTGCACCAATCATAAAGTGCATTGTCCTCACGGCAAATAAAATGAGCCATTTCTTAAAAATCCCTCTGCTAATTTCCTGATCAGTACCTCAAGAACAGATCCGTTTCACAACAATAAACACACTAAGGACATCTACAAAACAGCATTCCTTTAGTTTGATAAATGGATGTCAAAGTGAACTTAATGCAATTTGACATGCATTTGAAGTTGTGATCCAAAAAGGGGACCACAGCTAATGCCTAATTAGCATCATTAAATAATAAAGCAACTTAGACTAATAATTATTGCATGTACCCATTCTACCACTTGCACTGACAATTAACCTTTCTCAACTGGTGATTCGCAATTTGAGTAAATCCTGTTATCAGCAAATATAACACATGGCACGCACACACAAATGTGTTTCAAACACCACTCAAGGAAATCTATGCAGTGTTTACGGTCGGGAAGCAGAACAACAAAACAAACAGCAGATATCCACTTTCAGTAAACACCACCCAACCACTTAGTATCTTCCCAGTGGCTGGAGGGGGTGGGGAATCAACTTTAGGTGGCTGCTGCGAATGTCATTGAACTACTTGTGTTTACGCAGGCTTAATATTGCCTTGACAAGGTCTCTTTAAACACACAAGGAACGCTTCGGAATATATCAGCCCACCCGAGGGTTTAATTTTATAAATGCCTGCTGCTGCTGTTAGCAATATTTGACAAGTAATGTTTTCCAGCCTGAAGAGAAGTAGTTGAATTTAAGAAACACGGGAGGCGGGGAACCTCGCAAAAGTGCACTCGTCTCTGGTGCCGCTGACCACAATTCTGGCCAAATCTCTGATATTAGCTCACTGAAGCCAAAAACACGATTACCCAGAGACAACATAAAGGTGAAAAGATTCAGGATTGAGCACTCTCCCAAAATGTCTCTCCCTCATCCCAATTTGGCAGCACTTGGCTTGTTGCCCACTCACATTGTGTGGACGGCCCTGCCACTGTTGCCATGGGGATGTGTGGACCTGCACAGGGCCCTGAAGGCAGAACGGCCTGGTGGTGAGGTGGGGGTTATCATCAGCAGCAGACTACACTGGGCCCCCATCCAGAGGCCTGGGTGCAGGAGAAGCTGCGAGGCAGTGGAGGCACCTCCTAAGCTCCGCAGGGCCTCTCTTCCTGGGGGATTCTGCTGTTTCAAACCCAGCAGAGGATCTGAGATGCTACTCAGTAGCGCAGGGCTCCGGCCTGTCCACTGGGGGTCTGCTGCCTGACTCCCGTAAGCCTGGTCCAGACGGGGTGGGCTACAGTGGGAAGGGGCCAGGCCAGGCGAGCTGGACTGCGGCCCAGTGCGGTGACTGCCTGTCTGCCCAGGCGCTGGGCCACGCTGCCACTCCTCCCTGGGCTCGTGCCCCTGCACTTGGATTTCAAAGGGATGTGACAGGGGGGATTGGCTTTCCCTCTCCATTGCAGGATCTCTGCCCCACAAACAGCTTCTCCGGTGCACCCCCCCTCTAAAAAAAAAAAACAGCTTTCAGTCCTCAATTTCTCCCAGCCCCCAAATGCCCCTCCAACAGCTTTTCTGTTTCAGCCCTGAACTTAGACTCCCTCTCACACTGTGCCATTCCCACCACTGCTGCCTCACATTTGGGAGGAGAAGGGGGAGGTTGAGTTGCTACACTGCACCCATCTGCCCCATGTCTTTCCATGCTGTGGACCATGATGCTGCAGCATGGCTCTCTGGGCGCCGTAAAGACTTTGGCAAGTACACTGGGCCTTCAAGCGCCCCTCCTCCTTTGTACTCCATCTCCGCCACATGTACACACTGGTGCACACCATCTGATTTCAAATTTACTTACGCAAAAACACGAATACATCCAATCACGTTCAAGTGATGAATGTCCACTAAGACAGATGGATGATTTGCATGGTAAATAATGGGAAACATCTCTAAATGTGCTGATTATAAACTGTTGAAGCTACTTTGGTTATGCCCGCTGAACCTGAAAAGATCGAAGTCAGATGCGGTGCCACAGTGTCTGTGTGGCAACCAGCTCATTCAGCAACTGGCCCATCATCAGTAATCATCCTACGAAACCAAAATGACACTGACAGGCTGCGTTTCAATTGGCTGAGATATGCTTTTCTGTCTCTCGCTCTCATTTTAGGTTTCTCTCTTCATTGCTCTCTGCATGGCATTTCTCTGGCAGGTCAACCAGTGAAATTCCTCCCCTCTTGGTCTCAGCATTCCCGCAGCCCACCTCCCTAACTGGGCAGTGTGGAGTGGCTGGTTTAGGGTAGCATGGCAGTTCCCCAAAGCTGGTCTCGAGCTACAGCTACAACTCCAGCCCACAACACATTCCTCCAGCAGCTGACCAGTCCCCCCAGCAACCAGGAGTGAGGTGAAGAGAGGAGATGAGGCTTTGTAGTGGTGCTATGTTATTGCCTAGAGATCTAAATGAGTATTATGCTGTTAAAGAAATACAAGGAACACCTTTTTGTGCACAGCTTACCCTCATCAACATTCTCATCACTTTTTTGAACAGCTCTCAGATCATCTTAAATGATCTGTTTCTTTCTACTTCTAAACAAAAGGTTCAGCTTAGTGAAAAGCCTCCTCACTGGTTCACTGATGCTCAACAAGGTACTGATGTTTCTCAGCACGTTAACAGGCTGCACTCTCCTCCACATCTCCATCCTTTGCGAGGATGTGAAGGGGCTGCACATCACAGGCTATCTATCCAAAGCTACTCCTGGACAGCTCAAGCAGCAGTAGGACGGGAGCCGGACGGTCCCCTCCTCCGCTCCCTCCTACTTCTCCCCCAAGCCGAGCCAGACGCTGTGTTTACTCTCCTAATTACAGGGGAGGGGCCGGCTGACAGGCGAGCCATCACAGATTCCCCACAGGCCCAGGGCTGGGAACGCTACAGACACCCGCCGCTGTCTCCCAAATGTGAAGGCAATGTCCAACTGTCACTGGGGAGCCTTCACTGGCAAAACCCAAGAGCCCAAAGAGAGATATTAAAGACATGAGAGGAATTGGCAGAGTTGGCACTGACAGGGGGTACGCTTGAGAAGTCGAAGTGGGGGACTGGGGGCATCGCCAAAGTGTCATTCAAAACAAAGTGGGGTTTGGACAGGGCACAAATACTCATTTACTTACACACACTCACAAACACACACACACAGCTCTCGCTCTTATCAATCCAAGGCGGGAGAGTTACACACACCAGACACAAAATTCAAGTAGTAGAGCCCCCAAAATATATGTTCACACAGAAGTTCACTCCCTTTGGGCTCCTTCTGGAGCATCTGGCCAACAGCTATCGATTCTGCAAGTACACATCGCTCATTTTGGATGGTGAAGGATGATAAGCATCCACCTCGGCTCCTGCTTTGCTCCGCTTATTGTTTCTCTTCCTTTATCTGTTTGATCGTGACTTTCCAGATTAATCTCCTGAAAGGGGGGAAAGGTTCTCTATCGACATTTTATACGAGAGGGCAAAAGCAGTGAGAAAGAGCTAAATTTGGAGGCATCAGAAGTAGCCTGGAGCTGATACGTAACTTACAATTCCAAAGATGTTCTTTAGTAGGAGACCTGTCAGTATTTGACTTATCATTAAGGACCTTTATAGAATTTAAAAAGGAATATTTTTCTATGTCATAAAACATGCTTGGAGAGATTTCTGCATATTACACAACTGGCTTGCTACAAATATAAAATGCTGTAGTTGCACAGTTTTCTACTCAACTGCAATAAAATGTGCAGCCCAGTGTGCTAATGTATGACTGCGGCTTCTATAAAATATACAGCAAGTTTAATAAACTGTACCTACAGTGTGTGTGTGTGTGTGTGTGTGTGTGTGTGTGTGTGTGTGTGTTGTGTGTGTGTGTGTGTGTGTACACTAACCCTCCTCCCAGGGAGGTATAATCCACTAGAGGTTGAAATGCTCCAGTGCTTTTGGGGGTCTGAGAGAATCGCTCTGGAAGCATGGTGCCTCACCCTATCACATATTCAGGTCAAATAAACAAACAAAAAAAATTGTTAAGAGAAAGGTTAAAACTGAAGAATTGTCTCTTCGCCGGCTCTGAGATCGCCTCCCCCATTCCCCGTGGGCAACACACACACCTCACCCCCAAGAGGCAAGACAAGAAAACCATTTGATAAATCATGAATAGTCACAGTTGTGCAAGTGCTGTGACCATTTCTAAAATTTATTATGGGGATTACACACAAAATCACACAATGTAACATTTCCAAATGTGTTATGAATGCTTCCCAGAATCCAATTCAAATCCTAGGTTACCAAATAAGCCTGAACAAATCCCCCACATTGAGTTCTTCCACCTTTGAAGACTTGAGAGGTCCGGTCTGCAGGGCAGGTTTTACCACGCCACGCAGACACCTCAGCAGCACACAGAGAAGAGGGCTAGGTGAAAGGAGAGGGTGGGAAAAGGAGAGCATAGTGGTGCTCTTACAGTGATGGCAACATAAATGTCTTTATTTGCATATTAACCTTGAATTAATTGCAAGTCACAAAATAAACAGAGGCGTGTCGATAAATAAAATTGGTTTAATTTTTCTCCAATGATACAAAAATAAAACATCAACTGAGCATCGTGTCAACTTCTAAAAAGAGCACAGATGCTATAAAAAGCAATGAGTGATGTGTCTTTGTGGCGAGACTGATAGTGTGAAGACGAGAGTTCATTCAGTCAGAGTTAACCTTGAGGCAGCAGAGTCCTCTCCCTCCTTGTTTGTCCTTGTCGGCTTTCCACCAGACTCGACTTTGTCTCCTCAGAGATGATCTGAAGGCGAGTGTGTGTTTAATTGCATCTGTTTTGTTTGTTGGCAAACTCCTGCGTGAAACACAACACAAACATTTATGGCAGCAATTAAAAGACATGTCATATTAATGGAAAGAACGAACTTGGCAAACACACACACACAGACACACACACACACACACACACACACACACAGAGCCGTGCCATTATGGCGGCACAGCATTTGAATTTATGGAGAAATGTGTGGGAAAGAAAGCCCAAAATTTCCCAAGTTTAGCACCAGCTTGAAAACTGGAGCACAGACTTATTCGACAGCGTGCCCGTCTCTGAAATTATTTAAACAGAACTTTCAGCCTAAATTCAACTTATAAAACTGCACATGCTTAAGGAGATCAACGTGCCTTGTGTGCCTCCGTGTTAGCAAACTCTTCCCAAACAGACACTGAATGGGGTTCTGCCCCTTTAATCCCCGGGGAGGGGACTGGATGTGTTTTGATGACCTCTGGGGTCACTTACATGTTACATTACACAAAGGTTTAGCTCTTTTGTGATAAGGGAAGAGTGCGGGGAAAGCCCTCTGTTTAGGCATCTTGCTCACTATGCAGTTGTTGCAGCAGCAGCAGTGGTTGCATGTATCCATCAAACCTGCCAGGCTAATTAAAATACAGCTTGTGATTATCCTTCTCCAGCTCATCTTTCTCTCTTTCTTCCTCTCTCTCTGTCACCCACACACTCACAACCAAAAAAAAGAAAGAAAGGGAAAAAAAGAAAAACACACACACACACACCAAATATCTAGCTACAGTAATTACTGCCTGCATCATTGATAAACAATAGAGTTTAACCTCAATCATTACATTAACTTAACTCTTAGCTGCGATAAAAACAATTTGAAATAAAGTAGTTTAAAACTTCATTACTACATTTACATAACAATCCTATTTTTATTTCGTTTTTTTGGCAGTTGAATGATATCTGGATGGATGGTAATAGTTTTAATTCTATAAAGTAATATTTCTGTTGGTTTATACATAATAACTTTGTGTATTTAATAAAGAGGGGAGAAAAAAACTAGAGCATGTTAGCAGAAGTAATATTGAACGATAAAGGCTGACTGAAGTGTAATCAACCTTTCCTGGGGGTAAATTTGAAATCCTATGTGCAGAAGGAAAGGCTCTTCTTGACATTACAGATTATCATTTCTATATGAATGCTTTGCATGATTTTGTCCCCATTTTAAGTCTCTTTTTAAGCTGAGAATGAAATCCACCAACACATTCCTCGTATTCAGCCATGCGAATATGAAACTATAGGTGGGAAAAGAGAAGCGAAAGAGATGCGAGAAAAGCTGTTTTGATGGCAAATATGTTATTTGAAATTAAGGAAATTTACAAGCACCTTTTTTCCTCTTTTTTTTTTTTGTTTTTTTTTTAAGTGCGTTCATGTATTCTATAATGTGTTGATTATTTCTTTTCCACGCCTGGATAAAGCACAGAGAAGTGAAATAGGGGTCTGTATTGCCTGTAATTATCCAATCTTAAAAATGCGATTTTTCCCCCCCTATCAAACAAGGGTCAAACATCCAGGGCCTGCGCAGTGCGTTTGAAAAGATGCATGGCTACGCATTAACTGTAGAAATCACAGATTGGAGCGGGCCTGGTGAAATCCTCACCCTCAGGTTGAGTGTAGCAGAGGCGGAGATAAAAGCAGTCGTCGTCAATTAGCCGGGAGTCAGTGGGAGCGCTGCTCGCCAGAGGCGTTTAACTCCTTCTCCTTTTAAACGTCCTTTTAAGATACAAAGTCCCCGAGGAGGGCCAAGCTTTACAGTTTAATAAATTATTTAGCAATTTAAACGGTGAGATCCAGCAGATAACAGCACAAGGCGTCATCATTTTTCACGCAGTTTGAGACCCTCTGCATGCAGCTGCCAAACATAAGGAAACATTAATAAAATATTTTTTTAAATTAAGGTTTTACTGTCAAACTGTTTTTGGTTGTTTTGTTTTTTGTTATTTGTTATTTAGGCGTGCACATTGTAACAGTCACAAGCACACCCTCGTGTGAAATAATGTGAAACCTCAAGAAAGTGCAGGACTTCATTCATACTTTGTGCGCTATGATGATTTTTGCTATGTTTTAGTAATAAAGCAAACAGCAACACAATTTAAAAAAAATACTTATCAAACAGTTAATTATTCCACCCGTTTAAATTTGCCTCTACGTGATAAGTTAAGTGATTAATAGACTCCTTTTCGAATAGATGAGGCAGTTCCTCTTAATCTTTCAAGAATAAAAATAAAAAATAAGCACGAGTTGCAAAAGAAAGAAAGAAAGAAAGGTTACCTGAATGTGTCGCAGCTCCTGTTTCTCAAACATCTCCCAACTTTTCTCCCCTCGGCTGTGCTGTTAAAAGAAATCCAGCTTCGTGATCCACACCGCCGCTTCCCCACGATCGAAATCTGTCAACAGAGATGTCACTGAGTTTTGCAAAGTTGATAAGGTGTGCTGTGCGTCAGACTGTGTGAGCTCCAGAGGCTGAGCGAGAACCGGTACTCTCGGCAGCTGTCACTGCACCTTTGACTCCGGCCTTGCACACGAGCCACGGAGAGAGGCAAGCGACGAGTCATAAAAGCCCACGGTCTGTCTGTGTTTATAAATCTAAATCAATATTCAAATCTGTTTGAAGTGGAGCGGGTGTGTCCGTGCAAGCGCACAGTGTGTGTGTGTGTGTGTGTGTGTGTGTGTGTGTGTGTGTGTGTGTGTGTGTGTGTGTGTGTGTGTGTGTGTGTGTGTAGGTGTTACACAAAGCCTCTTAAGATGATACATTTACCAAGCCGTGACAAAAACCCTCGGCATATTATTTTGAGATGGGCACGCAGGTTCAAAATTCAAGTGACGTAGAGGAGGCTTATGTGTCCCTTGCAGCTTGTTGGTCTTCCAGTAAATATGAAATAACATCAACCCTGCACTAAGTAGCTGTTACTAGGTAAAGACAAAGGGAATAAATAAATAAATAAATAAATAAATAAATAAATAGTTAATATTATTATTATTATTAAATCTACTAAAATGCACTTTCGGCACATGAAACAGAATTAAAAGAGGCCTACCTTCATATTCAGAAGTCTGTTTCTCTTCGAGCACATCTTCCTCCTGCAGGAACCGTTTCAAGTGCAGTCAGTGAAAAGTCGTTCCGCACGTCGCCAAACGGAGAAGCTTTTTTTGTGTGTGTAATTGCATGGCTGGCTGTACCCCGCAGGTGCGGTGGCTGCGAGTCCCCAAGTGCTCAGGTGTCTCCCCGGTGGGAACCCACCTGGAAATATTGTTTGTACATTTCGGTGCAGGGCCTGCAGCGGGCTGACGGTAGCAGACTGGCTGCTCAGTGGATGGGAGGACAGTTTTAAGGAAATAAGTCGCTCTAAATCCCCCTTTTTTTACGACGTGCTGGAATGTGAGAGGACGGTGCAGCCTTGAAGCTCCGCTTTGGTCCCCCGTTTTTTTGTTGTTGTTGTTTTTTTTTTAGGGTTTATTTGTTGTTGTTTTGGGGGTTTTCCTACATATTTAATTCTACTTATATTTCCCGGTCTTCTTCTGCAGATTAATCTGGTGCCTCAACAGAGATGATAAAACATTTTATAATCGACTTTTAATATTGATCGGTTGTCTGGAAGCTTTCGTGATATTATTCTATAAAACATCGGTGGTTGTATTTAAACTGGTAAAGTAAAGACGAGAGTGTGAAATTATTAACGCTTAAAAAGAGTTTCCCACTAAAATACTCGACATACATTAAACGCTCTGAGAAGTCTTTATTTTTCGGATATGTTTCGCCTCTCGCCCCCCTTTTTTATTTATAAATTATCTCTTACTTTAATGCTTCCTTTGATGTCATGAAAAAATATAATAAAATGAGAAATAAACTGACTTTTCTTTGCTTTAAACTCCTTCCACCTCTCATCATCCAACGGCGTACCGTTTATTTATTATCAGTGTGCCCTCTCTGCGGTGGGATGGGGATGTTGTCAGTCGCCCTCTCGCTGCCATTGGCTGAAGACTGTGCGTCAAAAAAAAAAAAGTAGCTGGAGACATTTGTTTCCCAGAAAGGAAAAAAAAACCCTCCCCACCAGTGTGAGAGACGGAGACAGAGACAGACCTCAGCTCAGTCCTGCGGCTCCCATTGGCTGGCACTTTGTACAAAATCTAACTCAAACCACTTCACTCACAACACACCAACAAATCCTAAAGGCGTACATGCAGCCTCCCTCCTTCACTCCGCCGCTGTCGCAACGCTTCAGAACCTCATGTAGGCGCTCAACGCTTAACTTTTATCTCCAGTGAAGACGGCTGCTCCTGCTCTGCTCGGGTTTGTGATATTCTCCTTTTATGCGACAGGACGTCGTCGATTTCTACTGACT
Organism: Diplotaxodon limnothrissa; assembly: GCF_057381915.1. Taxonomy (NCBI): domain Eukaryota; kingdom Metazoa; phylum Chordata; class Actinopteri; order Cichliformes; family Cichlidae; genus Diplotaxodon; species Diplotaxodon limnothrissa. Next base: position 30,893,037 of record NC_140614.1, on the reverse strand, counting down.
TTTATTATTTCTCCCGGAGGACACCAAGTAGACAAAGAATTTTCCAGTCATCCCTGCCAAGGTAAGTTCAGCTTTATTATTATTATTATTATTATTATTATTATTATTATTATTATTATTATTATTATTACACTACCGAAATTTAGTTAAAACCTGCAATTCCTCACCTGATCACTTCCTCGCCTAATCGTTTTCTTTAGAAGAGGAAGCAAAACGTTTCAACTGGTGCTAAAATAAAAACCCACGAAGACTCTAAAAGAGATCCCAGCGAGGAGGTTTCAGGTTATTTGTTGGCATTAAATATGCCGTCTTAAACCCAGGCTGTCACTGATTTTATGTGTGCACAAATACGGGTGCAATAGGTGCACACAACAAACTGATTTATTATATTAAAGAAAAGAAAAGAAAAGAAAAGAAAAGAAAAGAAAAGAAAAGAAAAGAAAAGAAAAGAAAAGAAAAGAAAAAACGGAAATATTGTAAATCACATCAGTAAATCAGTAACTGATAAAATTACATTGTGATAGCTTCTGATACTGAAAACAAGACCAGACTCAGCGCTGGGCTGAAGTTCTCTTGATGTAATAATGGGCTTTTAAATAATTAATTGATTCCTGGAGGTCATATTTTACCAATTTCACACTCACTCACTGATCCAGGACTGCTACAAGGGCGTCTATCCATGTTTACTGAGTTAAGTTTCAGACAAAAATTTCCCACACATACACACACACTGCACTCGTGTATTCTGCGTAAATTAATACAGGATAAGGGCAGCAAAAATGGGAAACTGTGGAGGCGTCCAGGCTGAAAAGTTCACCGGAAAAAAAGAAGAAGAAAAGAAGGAACATTCGGGCCTGCTACTGAAAATTATTCCTGGGCCTCCTCTGTCTTCTAGCTCTCCTTTGCCTCGGAAAATAAATAATTCATAAGACAATAAACCAACACTTCATTTGGATGGATCCTGTTTGGGGAGGGGGGGTCACAATTAGGAGTTTAGCTCAATCAAGCAAATATCTACGAGAGTTTAATTTCTTCACTTTTGCTGATACTTTATGCTTTTTTCCTACTTTATATCAGCAAATTTGCGATGAAATCATAATTAACGCACGAGGATTTGCAGGAAAGAAATATAAAGAAAGAGAGCCGGGTTTGATTTGCAGGAAGCTCTGTGGACTCACACCAAACTGCAGCTCGGTTAGCTGCCACCTGGATCGCCTCGTTAAATTACGAAGAAAAAAAAACATTTCTGATAATTAATTATTGGACAGAGTAATTATTATCGAGCGTGTGTGCGCGCAATTGGTTGACGGGTGTGTTTTAAGTGTGACAGATTGGGATGAGGGGGTTAAAACCGTTGGATATTGAAAAGAAAAAAAATGCAACTAATCAAGAGGCTCAGTGGGGATAACGCGTGAGGTTCACTGAAGTTGAAGTGACAGCAGTCAAAATTTACCAAGGAGCAAATTTGTTTATTTAAAAGAACTGCAAAAAAAAAAAATGTGTATCGAGAAAGCATGTGTCCATTTTTCTTTCACTGGTTCAATATTTTAAAATGATCTCCTTCTTACATAAAAATAACACAATTTATTCACTAAACGAACCTGAAAATTCAGTAATTTTTACTCTAAATCACATCAATATGGGCGCATATTAATCTTCATCATAAAAATGTAACGTTGACTGTGTGCTTTGTCAGACTAAACGGACTCAGACGTTTTAGTAACAATCAGTTCAACTTCAGCTGTTTTTCTTCTCATCCAATCGATTATTACATACATACAATCTAATGTTAACATAAACTAAATAATATTCAAAAATAAAAATAAAGTTAGTTCCTAATAAAATAGATAATTTGCCAGCAACTTTTATTTATTTTTAGCTTTTATTTTGAAGAGATTTATCTTCAATTCATGGTGTTTACTGTATAAAGGAGATAGTGGCTTTAACCTGTTGCAATCACAGTGCTCCTTTCTTTTTATTCGTTTTTTTTTTTTTTTTATCTTAATCGTGGGAGGGCGTGTGGGGGTTGCAAAGATGAGGACAGCTGGAGAAGTGGCTCGTGCTTTTTGAGGAGAGCCATGCGCTCTGGAAAGGACTTATTTCGCCACAGCGTCACGTAAATAGAGCCAATATCACTTCACGAGAATATCCGTCTTCCTCTTCTTTTCTTCTTCTTCTTTTAAACAGGTGCCAGGTGTAATACGGACCACACGGCGAACAGAGGACACCGAATACTCCTCGGGAGCTCCATCAATTTTCAAAATTTTCTCCAACTTCAGCACTCAGACAAACATTAGCATGATGTCGTATCTAAAGCAACCACCTTACACAGTTAATGGCCTCAGCTTAACTACTTCCGGCATGGATCTTTTACATCCATCAGTGGGCTATCCAGGTATGTTTAACCTCTTTGAAAATTAAATAAGATGTGATCACACAGCCTGAAAATGACTTAGGGCTCCTTGCTATTATGTTACAGCAATTAACCAGCCCTTCATATACCTTTTTAATTCACGAATTATTATTGCGTGTATTATTATTGTTATTCTTTCTTCTTTTTAAAAGGAAAACAAATATGAAAAATAAATACATTTATTAGACTGACCAGACCAATACAAACAAAAGGTGATGGAAAGTAGTCTACAGAAAACTTCTAGCGCACACAGCTTGGAGTGAGGACTAATCCTCAAGTCTCTCCGTGTGTGATTTTATTTTTAGATGTGGCTCCAGAGGAAATTACTGGCAAATTACTTTGATGTTTGCATTAAATTTTTTGGCACGTTAGACTCAAAGATGTCAAGTGCTACAATTTGCCATCGGGTTTTTTTTTTTGTTTTTTTTACTCTCACAGGACTCCTGCGTAATTAGTTTCAAATTTGCCTTTGATGACTTTTTTAAAATTGTACATGTATACATAAATAACCTATGCGATTTTTTTGTTTCTCTTGCACTTACAGCCACTCCACGGAAGCAGAGGCGAGAACGGACTACTTTTACGCGCGCACAGCTCGACGTTTTGGAGGCGTTATTTGCTAAAACTCGGTATCCTGATATATTCATGCGCGAAGAGGTAGCGCTGAAAATCAATCTACCTGAATCCCGGGTACAGGTGAGTCAACTGAAGCCAAGGCATATTTAAAATATTGTTATATATTGTAGAATGAAAAAAGTGGCTTTGTTATTTTTTATTTTAATTTGAGAAGCATCAAACGAAACATTTCACTCTGGAACCTGTAAAGTATTTTAGTATTTTAAATAAATAGTATTTTACCTGTACTTGTATTTGATTTAATCTGGGGAAAATATATAACTCATTTGAAAGGAAACACAAGCATAAAAAATTTTTTTTTTTTTATTATTTTATTTATTTTTTGCTTTATATGTACTCTAAAACGCCCCCCACCTCACCCCGAACAGCAATATATTTACCGTGTTTTATAATAATTCAGTTATTAGGACTGTTCCAATTACGTTTAAATAATTTTACTGGGGCAAAAAAGCCTTTTTATACATATATATAGCCCCTTTCCTATTTTAAACGGTTAGTATAGCTTGGTTAGTATTTATGGGGACATTGTAATGAATGTGTTCAATTATGTTCCTGCTTTAGGTCTGGTTTAAAAACCGGCGGGCAAAGTGTCGCCAGCAGCAGCAGCAGCAGCAGAATGGGGGGCAGAACAAAGTGCGACCTGCCAAAAAGAAAAGTTCCCCAACCAGAGAAGTGAGCTCGGAAAGCGGGGCCAGCGGCCAGTTCACACCCCCCACCAGCACCACCACGGTCCCCGCCATCTCTACCAGCACCGCGCCAGTGTCCATATGGAGTCCGGCGTCCATTTCTCCCCTCTCAGATCCCTTATCTACCTCCTCCTCTTGCATGCAGAGGTCTTATCCCATGACCTACACACAGGCCTCGGGCTACAGCCAGGGCTACGCCGGGTCGACGTCCTACTTCGGGGGTATGGACTGCGGCTCTTACCTCACTCCCATGCACCACCAGTTGTCAGGCCCGGGGTCAACTCTCAGTCCGATGAGCACAAACGCAGTCACAAGCCATCTGAACCAGTCCCCGGCGTCCCTCTCCACCCAGGGATACGGGACGTCCGGCCTGGGCTTCAACTCCACAGCAGACTGCTTGGATTATAAGGACCAAGCGGCATCGTGGAAGCTGAACTTCAATGCCGATTGCTTGGATTATAAGGATCAAACGTCCTCGTGGAAATTCCAGGTCCTGTGAACCGAGCAATCAGCTATCAAAAAGTGCACAAACAGTGACGACCACACGAGACACAGCGCTGCCATCCCTCAACAGAACACTTCAGACTGGGTAAAAACGTGAGCCTGGTACACCGAGGCAGGGCTCTCAGGGGGGCCTCTAGTTTTTGGCATGATGGTCTTTGGTCCTCCTAGAGGAGAAGTTAATGTATTTTAGCACTGGCAAAGAGATTTCCCCTCTCCCGTTTATTCACCGGTTGTAGCCCTTCTTTATCTGTCAGTGCGTACCTATGTGCGTAAAAAACAGACAAACAAACAAAAAAACACCACCTGTTGAGGACGTCACAGAGTGGACTCAGAAAGAAAAACACACCACAGCCACGGAAGTAAAAGAACAAAACTCAAGTTAATAGTCCTGCTGAAGTGCTCGGGATGGACAGACCTTCTTAAAGCTTCTTAAACAACTTTGCCGCCCTGCCGGCAGAGTGTGTGACACGAGGATGGCGTGTGGACATGGATGCACTACTTTATTTAAGAAAAAAAAGTGTTTATAAGGAATCAATATGTAGTTTCTAAGAGACAATCAGTGTGCGTCTTATATAAATGGTACATATGTGGTTTCTTTTTCTTTCTTTTTTTATCTGTGCTAGCCTTCGAAACTGTGATCTGTTGTATTGTATGCAATTTGTGAGCCCCCCCTCCCCCTCGCATTGGACTCTCTGCTGTGATTTTATTAGATTTCTAACTTTTTCGTTTTCTTTCGTTTTTGTTTCTTTTGGGGTTTTTTCACCAACGAAAGATGCTAATGGTTATTTTTACTGCATCACAAAGAGAGACGAGACTTTCCAAGCACATGGTGGATGGTAGTAATAATCAAGGGTTAGCCATACTGGAAAAGACTCTCGGCTGCTGAGAGCTCTACACTTGCTTCCCCTCCATTGATCTCAACACACGGTGATTGTGGATCCTTTACTGGCTCCAAAGATGGTGTGACCTCACCGCTGAAAAGACATGAATAAAGGTCCTGTGAGCTTACTCTTTCATCAATAGACGATCTGTGTGTGCGTGTGCGTGTTGGAAATTAAAGTGGAACCCTGGCAATGTGCGCAAAAATCATGGTTGTTTAAGGGGGGGGGGTTCTTCGTTTTCTACGACTTTAAGACCTAAAAATGGAACAGAACCTTTGTGGGTACTATTTTTTTTTTTTTTCAATCGAGGCTGCGGTGGTATATGTGCGTGATGAGGCAAAGAGGGAAAACCAGAACTTTCGCATTAATTAAGCCAATAATGGCCGTCTGAGTAATAATTAGCCTACACTTGTGCGTGCCGACCAAACTCTGTTTTCTCACGCGTAATTAGTTTTTCTATCACGTCTTAAAAACAGCCCAACGCATTAACGCCCATGTGTTGTCTTTCGATGAGTTTCAGAGCCATCCAGTGTTCATAGTGGTAATGCGCCACATAAACTTAATCCTCTCCTTTCCCTTTATTTAATCGCAAAAGAAAAAAAGAAGAAGAACGAATTAATGCCGCATTGTTTCCGGTAGTGCAATTCAGACAGTGAAAGAGAGTGTGCGGTTTGAGAAAGCAGTGTTTAATCCCGGACTCCAAGAGATGTTAATCCCAATATTTTACCGGCGGGGGTTTCTCTGGGGCGCAGGGCAGCCGTGGTCCTATTCAAAGCCCGCGCGGCATGGCTTTCCACGCCTGATCCCTGGATGAGCTCTTTAATATAAAGGCTAATATTTAGTGTTTCACAAGTGCGCTGATATGACATCAATATATCAAGAAACAACGTTAATTTGCTCTCACTGCCCTGAAAATAGACCAGTGAGAGATACACATAAGCGAAAAATAAATTAAAACATACAACACTTGATTTTGGTTTGCTCTGTTGTGGGGTTTACAGTTTAAGAAGTGCTTATAGCAGTGCAGTTGTACAAAAGTAAGAAATTGGCTCAAAAAGAGGGCAAGAAAAACTCCGCACAATATTCCTGTAACTTTATTCCCACATGCGCGGTGTGTTTAATTAAGTGCAGAGGAGAGGTTATGTCTAAAGGGGGAAAAGAAATCAATACATTTTAGGACTCAAGAGGAGAAAGCTGCTTTTAAAAGAGGGTTTGTTGTTATTTACTTTTTATTGCTCCAACTTTCAAGTCCGACGTTACTCTTTAAGACGACAGACAATAAAGTCAAAGCGGGTATGGGATCTGTAATGACTCGACATGGTTGTGCAGCGGGCTAATTGTTAGAAGTCCAACATTCAATTAGCATCCTTGACATTGCCAATAATCTCTCTTTCATTGGAGTCTCCGCTAAAGGATCACACTAATTAAAAGCGTTGCTTGAAATAATCGAAGCGTTAAAGAGAAGAGCGACTTTGATTCCACTCCTGCGTGGTCAGAAAATAAGTGTGTGTGCGTGTGTGTTTGTTTTATGAGGTTGAACTGCAGTTTAGAAAGACTTAATTATATAACAGGCCGTATAACTTATTCAAGGTTGAAGCACAAACAGCAGATTATTTATGGGTTCTCACTGCTGGATGCTCCTTTTAATTTAGCCTATTACACACGCAGATTGCAGCGTTATTCAACAGTAAATTACAGCCTAAGTTCGCGCAGTGCACCGCCAGGTTTAGCAACATACATGTATTTCGTTATGGTCATAAACAATGAAGCAGTTGAACTCGGAAACAATAGCTTTGGTTAGTGGGTGACTGAATATTCATGAGATGCGTCAACAACTCCTTCATAGAGTCTGCTGAGGATGGAGGGAGGGGGTTCAGACTGCAGGGTCACTTTCAAATGCCAGACAAGGAGGGAAAAACTGTAAGAGAACGAGACAAGGTGCAAGAAAGGGGACTGGAGAATAAGAAGCATGGCAAAGGTTTGAAGATGACTCCCTTCAGAGACTACCAAAAGGCTGGTAACCCTGTTAAATGTAATCATACAGCAGCACATCACAAAAAAAGTGTAGGACACTTAAAAAAGTGTGAAGAACCTACAACATTATGACAGAAACAATCTCAATCGGAATAAATGTACATTCTTGAAAAGGCATGATGAGTCCCACAATTACACTTAGGCGTCCGCACATGACATGAAGAATTATATATAAATATATACACACACCGTAAACATACTTGTCACTTTCGCATTTAATGCTGAGTGATTTAACCAATAGCAGCTGAAAGGTTCCTTTTCTCCGCTTGTTATTCTGACCCCGGAGTCTCGTGTCTTCAAAGTGCACAAGTCATGAGAGGGATTAGGCGTCCGGCCTTCACAATACTTCAATACTTCATACACAGCCTACAATGAGTTTTAATCAAGACCAAAGCAGTCCTGAGGAGCATATGGGACCAACAGACGCTGCATTAATCCCTCTTGGTTTTTGTCTAACAGCGGGCCGCGCAGCGCCCCTCATCCCCTGGTCTGCTGTCCGGTCTGTAACAACTGCGAGTCATCCTCTGCATCATCGGCCTGCGCAAAGTTTGCCGGTTGAGGCCTCAACGCCCGCGGGAGGAAATGGGGAGGATTACAAACCGAGTGTGTGGTCTGATCGGGGGTTGTGAAAATTAGACAGATGAGAGTAAGTGATCCTTTTATAAAATAAGGCAAAAAAAAAAAAAAAAAAGACAAAGAAGAGGAAGAGAGAGAGATAAATATTAGCTGCTGAACTCAGTGAATTTTCATTTAAATGCAAAGAACACCAATTTTTATTACTGAGGGAGATTATTAAAATAGCTGGTTAGGAATATTGGACAGGTTTGGAAAAAGTGTAAACAATATTTAATGGCTCTGAATAAGAAAAAAAAACTGTAATTCAAAAAAAGTCTTAAAACATGTCTAAAAGCCTGCATGCTTTGTACATATAGTATACTTGTATATATTTATGGCTAAAAATGTAATAATTCTTTTTAAATCAATAAAATGATGACTTTCAGGCGAATATGTACAAAAAAAACTAATACAAAATAATAAATAAATATTTTAAGCTAATCCAGCAGTATCCCCTTGAAAGTGCTTATCCAGGCTTAGTCGACATTTTCTGAAATTATTTAAGTTTGTGACATCATCAATTAATTTGATAATCTTGTCAAAGATTAAATTAAAGGGGTTTTGTATAGCCTACATAATAACAGATTTAGATGTTTTAAAAAATGAAGTCTAAAGAGATTTGAAGTAAGCGCAGTAAAAAGCATGTTATTTTAATTTCTCAGACTGCTCACACAAATCCGTGGATTTACAGAGATCCAAAACTGATAATGATACTAGGAAGCTAGACTAGGAGGTCTCAAAATGCAAAGGGACACACATTGTTCGTGCAGCAGCAGCAGCACCGCAGAACCTGTAACCTCAAAAATATCCTCAGCATTATTTGCTCCACGGCCGATTTATAGCTTTCTGTGGTAAAAAAAAAAAAAAAATGCATGTCAAGAGACTTTTTAAAAATTCTATGGCTACTGGGTCAACGGGGTCCTTTGCCCTGGTAAGTGCTCTTTAAAAAAACTGTTTCACCAAATATGCCCAAACATTTGGCTTATGATGTTCATAAGCCCCACAGGACACAGCGGGCTTATCAGTTCATTAGCCACTTGATGGCCTATTTCAAGTTATAGTAGCTGGGAGGAGGGTGATGGATGAGGATACAACCATCCATTACTGGGGCATATTTTTTTAAGCTATTCAGAAATGTAGAAAAAACCCACCAAACCCATAAGAAGATTACCAGACCTCAGCATATGTTAAAAAACACATTACTACTATACTTATGGGTCAACTTAATACCTAGTTAGATAAAGCTCACCTAGTTAAGACTGGGCATCCATCCATTATTTAACAAAACAATTTTAGACACAAAGGTATATATAAGAAATGATACATTTATACTCTGCAATGATTTTAGTTTTTTTAATTTATTTTGTAACAGTAACTACATTTTAAAAAAGCTGAAATTCAGCATTTTTTAAAACTCTTTGGATTAAATGTTTCCCAGACATTAAAAAAAATCTCTCCACCAGACAAAATGGAAATACTTTCAGTGTGGATTACGTGTCATCCTAATGGTGCCGAACCACGAGGAGAGAAGTGCTGAAATATTAAAAGTGTAACTGGTGGTTAATATGGCTCAAAAGGTCACACATATGATTTCAACGCGTAATATATTAAACAGAGCCACATATGGCTTCAAGTGAAATACACGAAATTCTCATTATTGTCAGAGGGGTGCAAACTTGGTATCATACGTCAAACGTGCACTGAGTCCTTAACAAATAAATATTTCTGTCTGTTACGAGTGCAAAAAATAAAAATAAAAAATGCATTAAAAAAATAACCAAAACTAATATTTCACAGCCTTCCTTTGATTCCCAGTTTTCTTTTAATTTTTTTGAGGAAGGCCTCTATATTGCATAAAATCTCCAGAAACAGTTAAATTTTTCCCCCACACTGCTGTCAAATTCAAACTTTCTAGCTCACAATATTTGTGCATGGTTTACTCCATAAAATGTAAAACATCAGCCAAAATGACTCATGGATATAAACTACTGTGTTACCCACATGCTATCCAGCTGAATCACAGCAAAGTGAGGATCAAGTGTTACTAAAAACAAGTACAAAACAATGCAAAGCACAAGAAACCTCCTCGATTGTGCCACTTAAAAACATTTACACAGCGAGTAAGCTTTTAATGCTCGTTTCTGTTTTACTTACTCAGTTTTGAAGGGGGAAATAGCGGGAACAGCTGACATTTGACATTACATGCAAAACCATGATCAAACCCAATAGTTAATGGCCTCAAACACACCTTTTGATCACAAACAGCTTACAAATTTAATGACTTCATGGTGAACTGAGCCAATTTCTCTCCATTCTTGCAGTATTCTCACCACAGGCGACGCAGAATATCAAAAACCCGCACAGTATATCTCAAAAGAGAGAAAAGAAGTTGTGCAACAATATACTTTAATAATTCAAATTAATACTCTGCCCTCTTAATTCAGCAGTGTCAATGAATTAATCCATAAAAGGCGATCTACTCCTCAGAGAATAATTCGCCATCACTAGCAGCAGAATGCTGCAGCGGTTTCCTCTTCCTCATCAACATCTGTATAGATCACGTAAGTGTTTCGGTTCCCCTGGTACCACTGAGCAGCGCACTAGAACAGATACCTGTGAAAGAGCCACTTCTCTCCTCCTCGTCAGGCTGCTAAGCCCACAAGACTCGTCGTTATAACAATTAACACAGGTACATGTGATGAGACCTCCCTGATAATTTACACCTTTCTAACCAACACTCTGTGGTTTAATCTCCTGCAAACATCCCTCTCTTGTGAGACAGGCCTATAGGAAGAACCAAAAATTAATTAGCTGAATCCAACAGATTAGAGCTCAGAGACCGCAGCTCAGATGGACAACAGCTAGTTAGAGTGCAGAGATGGCGGAGAAGCAAATCAGCCCCAGAGGAAGAATTTCTTCTTTGCTTATTTCAATATTTCATTGAGTGTTATACATCAATGAACTGTTTCAGGGTGTCATCGCACAAAAAGCTAAGCCTTTTGAATTCACGGCCTTGCAAGTGTACGCCTTCATCCAACGTGCCTTGAATACATGAAAGCAGCCGTCTCCATGACACACAAGTTCAAAACACATTTCAACTTCTAGAAAAATCAATGCCAACATGACGGCGCGGCTTTTCTTCCAGCAGGAGTCAATCTTAACTTTTCACTTTAGTCCACTGCATGGTTGAATAAATGGTAAAGGTGGTTTTTATCTCTTTTTTATGAAATATTTGGGACACTCTCAAGACAGATGGGATGGAAATCCAGTAATTTAGCAAAATACGAACACATTGAGACAGTAGAGACTTGGTTTTAGAAGTACGTATATAGAAATTAAGATACTTTATTCTTGTTTCCGAGCTGGAAAATGAGAACGTTCACATATTGGTGGTAAACTTGAAAATATTGCTGCTAGTTTCAAAGCCATCAACACTAAAGCACAGCTTCAGATATGTGAATATAGGCCTTTTCATGGCAAATATTCACACTTATAATAGCAAGAAAATCAGAGTTGTAATTAAAAACAGTAATGATGGCTGCAGGGTGCAGGTATTGTGCATGAACCTGAGCTTTCGTTAATGTCATTAATTATACCTGTGCACATCCTGTTACGACGACCCAGAATGTGACAAAGGCTTATTGCCACTATAGTATGCACACAGCACATCTTAGTATTAAAGCTTAGAGAATCTGGATAGAAGATCATTTGACAGCAAATGCTTTGACTTTTCATAGCAGACTTTTCAAACCTTGACTGTAATAGGTAACATGGTTCCATCTGGTTTCATGTGTGTTTTTAAAAGAAAAAGCTTTACTGTGATTGAAGCCAGTAAACAGAAGATATATGGAGCAGCTGTTCACTTAAAAACAGTTGATAAATCTTAGAATTACCAGGATTTCTGAATTTATTACTGATGAAATGTGGTATATTCTTCATCTATACAATTACACCCAAAATCAGTCTGGCTAAACCAAACATATCTTACAGCAAGACCTACATCAGATGTTTCCACCGCTGATAAGACGACTTGGACCTTGATAAGAACTGTTCTGTCAGCATTTCTGTTAGGTCTTGATTGAACAGCTGTCTTTTGGTGGTGCTAATTCATCTCAATTCTGTTAAGGTTAGACTTGGCCTTTTCAGAACCTTAGTTAATAAACTTCGGGTCATGGGCCCTAACATTAATTCATTGCTCTATAAGTGTTTGGTAGGCATCAAGGCCTTTAATTGGCAGTGGAGACCCAAACCATGATAATGCCTCCACCATGCTGCACAGTTAGGATGAGGTGTTTCCCCCTCCAAACATACCACTGTGTTTCTTTTGAAGTGTTTTTTTTCTTCTTCCTTTTTACAACATTTTTACTCAGTGATTTTCTTACAGTGGACACAGGAAGCTTTCTGTTACCCATTTTCTAGCACTTTCAGGACTGCATATCAAATTCACCCCTAAGGAACAAGGGCAAGGGTCTTGAAATTTCTCAATTTGTAGTTTGTCTAACTTTGAATTGAAGGACACCCGGGTCTTTGAAAAGCATCTCTGTAATGCGTCTGTAATCAAAGCACAGCTCACACCAGTCAAACCAGCCAAAATAATCCTTTATATACAGATAAAGAAAACCCAGGCCGCCAATCTCATTTCTTTAACTGGAGCAGCTTTTGGTAAAGTCTTTAGCACAGATGTTAATTTACTTTGTCCAACCTAGACTGTGACATGGAAAGTACACTGCATACCTTTCGTAACAGGAAAAAATACGGAGATAATAATTTCTTTTATAAGTAATAAATCCATAAATCCTCGAATTAGTTGTGGTTTCCCTCGCAAATACTCTGTATCACTAACTGGCACAAAGATTTTTCACTTGTCTTCTAATATATCTTAAAGAACCTGCTTTTGTTTCAGTCTTGATGTCAGTGAAATACAAGATGCAGTTTGACTTAATACAAGCCTACATTTTACAGCACCAGTGATTATTTGGTCAACTGGGTAACACATAAACAGCAACAGTTGCCCTTTGAAGACGTGATGCTCTAGAGCCTGAGAGCCAATATGGCTGACAACAGGCAAAACTGCTCTTCATAATGTAACCCAGAGACTTAATATGGCTTAAGGGTTGAGAATCTCTTCTAAGCAAAATCTTCCGGGGATAGTCAAATCTCTCTCTGTCTTTATACAGCTAATTTGACAGTTTCAAAATCCTTCTCTGATCAATTTTACCTCTCTTAATCCCCTCTCACCCCCCCCCCCCCCCCCCGCACCTGTTAGTCTGGGTCTACATGCGTGCCTCCCTCTCTCCTGAGAGCATATGGAGCAGTGGCTGACCCAGAGAGTCGTTGAGTGTGGAGACAGATGCAGCCCCCAACCCTCCACCCCTCCTCCTCTTCATCTACCCACCATGACCAGCCCAACCCTCCAATCCACCTGTTTGGGTCACAAACCACGGGGATGAGTGGCTGTGCGCGTGCCACACCAGCGGCTTGGCCACTGCTTTGTTATCCAACCCAAGACAAAAGGGTATTTAGGGAGACCGGCTGCCTGCCCAAGGGGAACACAATGCCATGAGGCTGGCAGGCCTGTGGACCCAGGGACGCCGATCACGTGCCGACTTTATGTGAATAAGCGTTAGGGGGCATCTGTTGTGTGTGTGTGTGTGTGTGTGTGTGTGTGTGCACGCGTGTGTCTAACCTGAAGTATTATGCCAGACGATGGGGAATTAGACAAAGAAGTATGATGTGGGAGTTAGAGGGAGGGTACTTAAAAACAATCACATCTATTAGAATTAAAAGAGGTCTACACTTGAATAGACTGCTGTAGTAATAGGAGGTCAACTTCTGCTGCAAATAAAAGGCATACTAAACTACTGTATACTTCTATATCACTGCACAGATCCATAAAACCGAACACTGCTTCGTGATTAATGAACTTCAGTGCAGGAAAATACATTGTCGCGCAGGTATTGGGGTCAAGTCATAAAGGTTAGCGAGGTTGGGTCAAGTCCGCTCATCCAAACTGAGGATCCTGACCCCCCTGCTGCGATTCAAGCTCTAACATTTGCAGCCATTAATAACTTTCCTTGAATCAGCTTTCATCGGAATAAGTTAAAAGATAGAAATGTGACATAACTGCCTGCGATCAAGACACTGTTCATGATCACCAATGGCAATAATGGACAAAAGCACGTACCCCCATTTTCAAAGTTGAAATTTAGCATTCAAGTAATAACATCTATACTTGATCTTAAATCGGCCTTAAAATGCTGCCACACAAGTGTCAAAGTCTTGAGTCACACTTGCAACATCTGCAAACATTCATCAAAATACTGTGTATAAGGCAACAACAGAGTTTTTGCTGCTCTACGCAGCCTGATAGTCAGTACTTGATATGAGCTACTCTCTACACATATCTGGAATCATCACTCCATACGAGCTGTCGCCACTGATTTTTAGTCCAGTTCTTGGATCAACTGAAGGGCCACATGCATTTCTCAGGTCCCATGTTTGCTGGTTGTTGTTTGATTTTTTACTGTTTCTTAAGGACATGACGTTCAGATACTGTTCTTGCAGTAGATGTAGAGGGTTTATAATTTTTAGGCCTGCCACTTTTTATTTTATCCTCCATTTGTCCAGTTTCCTCAAATCTTTTAATGAACGCTGCACACCACACTGAGATATGCCAAACTGTCAGCTAATAGGTCTTTGAAACCACCTTCTTGGTGCTAAAATGCTATTTTATGCCTCTTAAACTGAGCTATCATTTTTCATAAATTCACTTACAGAAATGGGAACAAATGAGGTGTTCTTGGATGCTAGTAACAAAGTGCCTAAAGATACATTTTAAATTGGGTGCTTGTTAAGTTGTCTGTTGTATTTAGGCACAACACTGGCTCATCGCTTGAGTTAGGTGGCTTTTTATAGGCTTGAATAATTCATAGGTCAGTGTTAAGTGGTTTAACAAAAACAAAAAAAGAATTACTTCTTAAGACCCCATTAAAAAAATACAAGAATGTCTGACTCTGTCAAGTGCTTGTTGTAACTTTTTTTCACAAAAGTCTTGGTTTTATATTCCTTACATCAAACATACCAAGACATGTTGGTCTCAGAGTACGAGTCTCAAAAGCAGGTCATACAACTTGGAGCTGGTATAAATGTTTAAGTCTGTTATGATATGGAGTTCATTTGCCCGGTCCAAAAAACAAAAACACACTTTTTTCCCCCCCGTGTGCGTCTTTGTTCAGCCTAGACGATATTACATCATTCTGGCAGGGGCGTTTGTATGTTATTGTGTCTATTGTGGCTTATACAGTGTGTCATGCTCTCTCAACAGGCACGGTTACACATGGCTTGTGGCGCCCTGACCTACAACTCCCCCTCTTGTTTGTCAGCAGTTGTTTGGCCTACTTTCATAAAGACAAACACAGCCATTTGTTTTGTTTTGCATTTCCATGAAAATGAAAAAAAAAAAAAACACAAAAAAACTAAAACGGGTGGGGGGGGGGGGGGATTGTTGTTGTTGCTGAAAGGATAGAGGAACTCGTGAACGCCCTTAATAGATTCCAACCCAAGTGACAAGATTTTGCCTGTTAAATTATGACTATTACCCCTGAAAAAAGATAATCAATTTCCCATCATGCTTTTAATTATCAACAAAACCTTTTTTGTGCAAGTTTTAGGCTCTTCTTCAACCTTCTGGACACCAACTGAACTACGAGCCATTCAGCCGGCAAGCCCTCCAGCTGAATCTGCCCCTCCCTCCTCTTTTCAGTCTATGGACAGCAAGGATGCTACAGTTCATTAATGAGTATGCTCCGTAGCTCTTTAAGAGTCCTTAATTACACTGTGACACCAGTCAGCCCCAAACTAGGAGGGGTACAGAGGGGAGGCACGCTGGGGGAGGGGAACAAAGTCCACAAACCTCGTTTCATAGAAATCAAAAAGGGGCACCTAACCTAGTCAGAATTATCAGTCAACCAATCTCATTCTGAAGAAAAATCAATTGTTTTGACACGAGGAACTTGATCAAACAAAATTGATTAGGTCTTTCAAAAGGTGTGACATGGATAGCACTCTGGGGCTAGGCGATGGACTGTGGCAAACACATGTGATTGAAAAGCTTTAAATGGGTGTCAAACAAGCGGGAACATAATGTTTGACTTAAATTATCAGCAGTCCCACAGGAGGCTTGTGGGATCGCTCCCCGGAGCCGGGTGTGTGTGCAGAATACAAACAGGGGATTCACCGGTGACCAGTGGGTCAGCACTGGAAGAGGGATGGGTGCCGGTTGCTCCTGTGAGACTTGGCGACATTCCTACGGCAGCTTTTTTTAATTTGCTGGACATGACCCCTCCTAGCAGGCGCTCACAGGGCACACAGCACTTCTAACACACAGCCACGGTTGCTTTGAGTGCGTGTTTGCAGCGTAGGTGGGAGGAGAGGGGGGGTGTTGTTGTTGGGTCCCAGATGGGGTAATGGGGAGTTTAGCATCAGGATTACAATGAAATAGTGTGGCTTTGAATTGAATAGAGATTACCCCAAGCTCACAGTGGTTACACAATAACACTGCTCCCCAACACCTCCACCAACAGGACAGGGTGTGGTCAGATATTTAATTCATACCCGTCAAAATTATTCTAAAATATTAGAGCATGATAACTGTCCTGTGAAAAATTACGTCTCGACCACTTTTACTTTACACGTCATTTTAAAACCAAAAACGTTTTAATTTAGCCTCACAAATCCCCAGTTTTAGCTATCAAAGTCAGTGGCAAGTACTGCGTATGTATAAAAAAATAATAATAATAAAAAGTCCCCCCCCTTCATGGTCACAGCTGGTTATTACTGCATTTTAAAGTCAAAATATGTAGTTGTAAAAATTGCAAAATGCGTTCCTTTATGCTTTCTCAGTTATTCTCCTCTTCATCTTTCTTGCTTCTACATCACATACATACGCCAGGATGACTGACTAATCTGTTTGTTAAACATGTGTCTTGCCTCTGAACTCCCCAGCTGCTGGCCAGTCAGCCAGCCCAGGGAGATTGAAATGTTAAGAGCGGTGAAGACAGGTCCACTAATTAAATTCCCCAGGTTAATCCCAGCCGATCCCCTCACCACACTCTCCAACCCGCAAGGAGACAGGAGGAGGGCAGAAACCAGGGGGAACAACAAACAAACAAACATTAAGCGCTAACAATGGATGCATGAAAAGAAGAAAATCACAAAAAAACTGGATGAGGAACTGAAAGGACTGAAAAACCACATGTGGTGAGTCTCATTTAAACAAGCAAGCATGCAGACAAACATGCATCTGTGTGGGGAAGGGTGCAATAACTTCAACAAGCATGTGTAAAGCTAAAAGGCCACAATATTGGAGGAATCTTCATAAACAGCACACGAAAGCTCATCTACTGCTTCCACGTTGACAGCCATCACATTCCCAGGACTGCTTTGAAGAAAAGTTCATCAACACCAACCTCAGCCCTGTCATCGTCTCAGCATGTACAGTGGTCTCACGTCTGACCCTTTGCCACTGTACAACCGAGGACAGCTGACCAATGACTATCAAACTATGTGACCTTGGCAGCATCACAACAGGTGCTGCATTCCACCTCCTTAAGGTGTCACAGCTTCAGGTTGCAGAAACTACTTTCAAGCTGGCCTAAGAAATAACAAACTGGCTTTCAAAGAGGTTTCATCGTGACAGAGACCAATAATTGATCGCCCAAAACAATAGACATGAGCATGAAGTAATGACGAAAGAAAATGAGCTTAAGTTGGGAGCTGTCAAGTCTTTATACAACTTTTAGGGCACAAACACCATTACAGACAGAAAACAAATCTTATCTGCCTTTCTACAAATCAAGATATTTACCATGTCGTGAGCAATGGCAGAACAAAAAGAGCACAACCTCTCCCAAGGCAGCTCACTCTCTGGACAGTATTTACTAATAAGGAAATAATACTGAATTTTTTACATATTCACTTTGTTTTCTTTTTTCTTTTTCAGCATATTTTAAAGAGGCTTTTAAGCACAGTAAAAATCAGATACTTTAAATACACAAACATTATGCAGATGTATGTAATGGGTAACAGGTACTGATTTATAAGTACCTGGACATGAATAACTTGAGCTCATTATAAAATATCATATAGTTCAAACTAAATAGGCAGAATATTCACTTTCTCCTGACAACACTTTCCTTAAAGCTAAAACACAGTTTTCAATCAATTTCAAAGAAAAGCAGATATGAAATGCAAAAGTGAGGTCAGAGGTCAAATGTGACATGATACTGTAATGTGATATTTATAACCTCCATATACCAGTATAATTTCATAAATGTTGTCCATCCAAGCAAAGGCAGCAGAATTTTAACCACAGTTGTAAAGATAAGATATTTTATTAAAGTTTGACCTTATTTGAAGAAGCGCTCAGCGCTCCAAAGTACTGTGATATTTACAATCCCCTCCATACATGCCCCTGTATCAATACAAACAATGGAATAGCTCTATATAGCATTAGTATCATTTTGACCTTCAAATCAAGCTACTGACGTTGGCGAATAGGTCAAAGGTCAGCTGTTATATCTTTATACTGCATTTTCTATATGTTGACGATACACGCCACACTTGTAAAAATCATAGTTGAGTTTGAAAGATTTTTGTCAATTTTCTAAAAATAAATTATTGAGTTGACCTTGAAGGCCTGAGTGGATTTAAGCCAAATTTTAATGGAAAGTTTAAATCATAATTCACTGAAAACTGAACAAACTGACACGCAAACGCTACCATAAACATAAACATAAATAATTACTGTGATCCTTACTCAAGCACACAATTTAACTATAAATACCAAAAGTAACTGATTTTTGCATTGGCATATCATATATCATTATATGATCCAATTATTATAGATAGGATGATGTATATGTGTAATTATCATTTTCATTAAAATAGCTAAATTGCTAAACTTATACCAGTGAGCAGCAATTCTGGCTGTAAATGTAGCAAAGTAGAAGTCAGAATATATATTTCTGAAACCTAGTGGAGCAGAAGTATTGTGCTTTAATAAATGTTATGTTCAAACAACACCAGACTGTTATAGTTAAAAATGAATGAAAGACACCTGCAGAACTTTCTGATACATCCACAGCAGATGCTTCATAACAAAGAAAAAAAACTATAAAAGTGAAAACATTTATTATCGTCCCAACTGATCTACAGCGTTGAGCAGATGAGGTGAATGCAGGAAGTGTAGATTACAAAAGGAAAACTAGAGCAGGTGCTTTTGTACAAAGTGGGTGTGGTTTGGGGAAGATGTGGGTGTACGACACAGCGTAGGCGTGCTGCGTCACAGACACCACGCGCCTGCGTTGTGGCTTCGCTCAGAGGTGTAATGCCTGATTAGGGGATTACAGGAAAGTGCTTCTTTGCAGTTCTGTGAGAAACAATTATTAACATGTTGGTGTCTCTAATCCTGGATAAACACAGCTTTTCAAGAACAACAGCGAGTCTTTCTTCCCCTCTTTTTTTAAAAAAAAATCCATGTTTAAACCCTGTAGTCACTTGAACTCCAAAGCCTAACTAATACCAGCAGAGGAGACAGGCCAGTCTTGTGGAACATTGTCATTACAGAGGTTGTGCTCTTGGTGGAAGACATGGCTGGCCAGCAGGCCTTCACATCAACAGGGAAATCCAAATTTAGCTTGGGGAGAGAAAAGCATTGTGCTGAGCACAGCTTGTTGAAAGGGAATTAGACTGAAACATGTTCACAGCCTGTAATCTTTTATTTGTTTGTACACTTGTCTCATGTAATCTGCTTTCTAGTAATGCAGAGATGATTTCCTAAGTCATGCTGGGGAACCAGTGGATAATAGTTACAGGTGGGCTGTTATCACAAAGCACCGGAGGTTCGTGCAAATGTCAAGTTATCCACTTGCGATTGATGGACTCATAGGTCGCTACGAGTTTAAGAAGGAATTGTAACGAAACAGAAAACAGCAAGATTTTTCATAAAGTCGATGAGCCAATGCATAAAAAGCTAATAATTTTATAGATTTATGGGAATGCATTCAATATTATAAATGCTATTTAGTGCCAGTTGTGCCTGATAACAGTCAAGCAGGAAGCAATCAACCCACTGCTGATGCCTGAGCCACCAATCTACACACTTACAGACCTTACCACACACACAGACACACTTTATCATTTCAGTGTAGCCTGTGGCTCTAAAATACAGCACATCAAAACAACCTGTAAGTTTCATTTCTGATGCCCTTGAAACCTGCTGACTGGCCATACTGTCCACTACCTGACACTTTGAAGCGTGCCTCATCTCAGTCGTCTCCTCTGCCGCGTTTCTGTGAGGTCCTGAGAAGAAACGATGGACAACATGTCACGGCCTCGTTTTTCCTGCTATGTCAGTGTAACAAAACCCTCATGCACCAAATTTGAAAATTCAATCAGTGGAGAAATTGGTATTCCTCAAACAAACAAAAAATACATATCTATACTGCACAGACTGGATTTTTTTAAAAGTGTGTAAGCATATCAGTTTGCTTTTTTGTCTCTCTTTTTTACCTCGGGTTTAAGTCAGTTTCCACAGAGAAAGGGGGCAGGGCAAAAGCAGTCCTAAAGGTGCTGGTGCTTGTATGTGATGTGGGGATGTGTTGTGCCCATCTGGCAGGACAGGGTTTAGCCCTAATCCCAGAGCCCCTCTGCAGGGGAGCCCCAGACTGTTGATCACTGCCCCCCTGCTGGTTCCTCCACACCCCTGACCTCAACACCACATAAACGCACAGACTGCTGGCAGAACAGAAGAACACAACACAACTGCACATAAACAGCAGAGCAGTGGTCAGCTTTACACTTCCATATTCCACTCCGGCAAATAGTGCCTTATGATATTCAAGTTGCAGGTCAGTACTGAGTTCGGTGACCACTAAGTACACACAGGCAAAAGTGTCCGCTGCACAAACAGAAACACAGAGGAAGACGAGAAAGAAATGTGACCCTAACAGAAAGGAAAACAGAGAAACATACCCACACACATGCAGAGGGCACGGAGAGACTTGTTTTTGTGAGGCAATATGGAATAACTAATTTATCAAACACACAACTATAGACAGAGTAAATATACACACACATAATTACAAAAACATAGACGGATAGGCAAACACACAAAGACACCCAGAAGCAGTCACGCAGCCATACACACCACACACCTAACTACTGATAATCCCCCAGACACAGGAACACACACACACACACACTCACACACACATACATACAGAGCATCATTATGTTTATCACTGTGAACCAGCCCACCGACACCCATCATTCTAATTCCATTTGTCTGTTTAGATTCGTTTTGCTTTAATCCTCCCTTGTTTGTGCACATCTGCAAGCACTGCAATAGTACAGACCGAGAACGAGAGGAAGAGAGAGAGAGAGGTACAGAAAGAGACAGAAAGCAAAACAGAGAGAGAGAGAGAGAGCTCACAGGGAGCACTCTCCCTCATGACATCCTGGTCCCTGTAGCTCCAGCAGAAGGGGCAGACAGGCGTATCTCCTTGCCCAGGGAGAAGCTCCCTGTCCCAGCCACGGAGCCGTCGCCAGGCCCGGAGGCCCCTATAATCACTGCAAACAGTCAAACATCCAGTCACACAGGCTCTTACACCAACACAACATTACAGGCTTTTTACACAGTATTACACCACATCTTATTATCCCATTCAAGTCCCTCTATTAGCTCAATTGGATGGTGGGATTTTCATTTGTAAATTGGGGGATTTCAGATTAGCTTGTCTGTCAGCGATGAAATGCCCCCTGAGACTGTGAATTATGTGACCAATCACATATGAATCAATGCTTACACATGCTGCAGCTGCATGAATGGATGGTGTCAGCAAGAAGAATTAAAACAACTTTAACCTAGATTACGTGTTGGGTGTACAGTACACATATTTAATCAATGGTCACAGCTGCAATGCACAAATGCCACCGTTTCAATGTACACCCCACAATAAGCAGTGTAGGCTTTATGTGGCAAATAATATTCAGGTCTAATGGGGAATTATTAAAGAGATAAATATTAGCTTCCGTACACACCTAGCAGCAACATTATGCAGAACTGAAGCTGGTTGGTTGAAAGGAAACGAATGAATTACCCCTCTTCCTCCCCGGGCCTTCCATTCAGATACAGAGTGAGGGAAAGAGAGGCAAGAGAGAGGAAAAAAGGCACCCCGAGCTAGTCGAGAGACCCGGCAAATTATGAAAATGCCTCTCTGTGTCCTAAATGGAGGCCGAGCTCTTTAATGTGGCACAAAATTAGAACCTGGGGGAGGAAGTGTGGCCCGCTTGATTGGCGAAACCCCTCCTGGCCCACTACCCCCCTTCTTCTCAAAGCACACTGAGATATTATCCAGTGCCTAGTGGCGCTCTCTTGTACTGGGAAAAGTGAAGGACCCCAGAGAGAGCCCAGGGGCGTCCATAAAGGTGCCTAATTTGTCAGTTTACTCCTCAATTATTTAAATAGATCTAAGAAGGGAGCGGAGAATGAGGCTTTTTCCTGCCTCTTCTCAGTCAAAGCAGAGAGACCTTTCTCCACGGTAGCCATTTTCAATTACGCTCCGCACTGCTGTCTTTGATATACAGAAGTGCTGTAGTGGAGCGGGGCTGTATCAAATAAACAAATGTGTGTACACAAGATAACAACGGGAACTTGGGGATAATATTCAGCCTGCTCGAAAGAACTCAAAGTTATTTCACATTTACAAATTTGCAGATTAAAACAAACTTTGTGGACACGTGCACACACAGGAAGCACACAGACACACGCCGAACGTTTTTCATCTGCTAAAATGTCACGAGCGTATGATCGTACACACCGTACATTTACACTTTTATCCGTGAGGATTAAGGTACGGTTTGGATACAGGGGAGGGACCTATTGTTACTCATCCCTCTGCTCTCCTGTCCATCTACACCATCAACCTACAACCTCATCTCCCGCTATCCTATCAACCACGCACACCCAGCTGGAGTACCAACTCCAACAGCCTGGCAATGCCACCTCCCCGCCAGAGAGACCACTGGAGGTATATGGAGCCTGGGGGCAGAGATTACCAAGCGGTTGAAAATTGATCCTGGAAATAGAGATGTTGTATTCCCCAACCCTCTGACCTCTAATCCCTCGGATATCTTCCTCTATTGTTTGGTTTGATTTACTATTGGGAGGAGGCTGTGTGGGCTAAAGAGGACCAGGATGCTGTGAAGCTGCAGGGGGGTCCACACAGGGTCCTAATGTGACCTGATCACTCACAGGTTTTTGGTGCAGGCAGGTAACGGACCCTCTCTTTCTCTAACAGCTGTGCCACAAACCCCAAGTGAGATAAACTCATCTCTCAAACAGTAAATTTCAATAAGCACTATTTATACGTAGGCAGCATTGGCAGTGCAGGATCCAGCTGCAGTACAACGGTATAGGTGCAACCACACAAAGACATGAGCAGGAAGACAATGTCAGTTTTTTTTAAACACAGTAAAGAAACTTGCAAATACAACATACAAACAGTAACACAATGCAGGGCACTACAAACACCTGTACAAATAAACTTGCACACATGCTGCACCTGACATGCAAACACTGGCCGCCACACACTGTGGAAACACAAATCAAGAGTGATGGCAAACGGAAACCTGAGAAAAGTCAATCATGATGTCAACACAGACTGATGTTAATGGGCCTAATTCTACGCAATACACATTCAGGAGAGCAGTTAATTTAGCTAAGATAACAGTAGTGCTACCTCTGAGAGAAGTTTAAGGTTACAGTGTGCCTGCTCACAGGAGTTGGTGTTTCAGACAAACCTGCAGGCAAATGTTGTTTTTTGAATACATTTGCATGAAGGAAGTGAAACTCTTGAGATTTAGAATGACTTTTGTGGTAGAGTCCAGTGCACACAGAGGCACTGCATGGGTCCAAACTCAGCACCTCCTTACACTTAGACAAAAGTGAGAACTGTTTATCTGCTTTAAGTCAGCTTTTTTACATTTTCTCATACATGTTTACTTGATACATACAGTACTGTCTTTTGGCATGGTGTGCAATGTGTCACAAAAAAACTGAGGAAACTCGATGAATAGAGGACAGAAGAAGTGGCAGGCCTCAAAACCATCTACTGCCTAACTAAAGGCTCATCAGAAAAGGTCTCAGTGGCTGTTAAGAATTCCTTCTTGTGGAAGGGAAGCAGGGTGAAAAAAACTGAGGTATTCCAACTTAAACAAGAACAGGACTGGAAATCAGTAGTGGAGGGATGAATGCAAGCCTGGCCTCCCCAGAGCCTGCACCTCAATGTTACCAAAGGAGTGTTGGATCATTTTGACAGAAGAAAAGGCAGACAGCATCCAGAGAAATATTACTAAAGACAACTTAAAGAAAATACAAGAAAGCTTGCCTACGAGAGTTCAGGCTGTGTTGAAGAATAAAAGTGGTCATACCAAATATCGACTTTCAAGCTTGTTAGAAATGTACAAACTGTTTTTACCTCATATACTGTATCTCCATGTACGCTTGCATGTTTCAATAAACTGCTCAGGACTTGGACAGTACTGTACCTGAATAAGTCACTTTCATGACTAAATCATAGTATGAAATGAAACATACGAGTCTTAGGAGGAAAAAAAACATTTCTTTTTGCATGGGACAGCAATGTTAAGCTAACAAATATATGTGCAGACTTTGGTAAAAGGCATTGGCAACCTTTACAAGGATGGGTGGCACCTGGTAAACATCCTTGACACAGGTTTCTCATGCTTAAGAAAGGGATCTGAAGGCAAAGTTTTTCAGAGTGTAAGATTTTGCAAAATCTGTGGCCAGCTCAGTATATCATGCCTCTCACACCCTCTATTCTCTTCCCAAACACTAACCAACACACCCCAGCCCTCCGCCTCCTTCCACTCCAAGCTCCCATCCAGCCAGAGAGAGGAGTGGAGATAGGCCCAGTTGCTAAAGCTGTCTTTTCAGCCCCTGCTCCCGCTCGGTCTATCTGAGATACACAGCAAGCGGAGGTGTCGCTTTTCCGCTGGCATTTCGGACAGTATCTACTTATAGACGAGAGAAAAGGAGAAAAGAAAAACAGAAGGGGTATTATCAGGGAGGGATGAGAGCAGCAAAGGCATTTTGTCTTTTTATTCCCCTCCTAAGCCCTGGGCTTTGCTCCCAATCCGATTGGTCGATACGGCCAGGGATGTAAATGAAATGCAAAGAGGAATAAGGCTGGCTTCCCATCTCCAGTGTGTGCCCCCCTAAGTCCCCCGCCCCTCTTTCTCTGTCTCACTCTGTCTTGCTCTCTGGCTGTTTATGGCGTTGTGTTTCTGTTTCCCCATTCACAGACTTGCTGCTCTCCCTGTTTCTGTCTCACCCTCCTCACTCTGCCTCTGCGTCCTCCCCCACTTCGCGCCTCTCCCTGGCTGGGCTCACAGCTCTTATCTCCTCAGACGCCCCACATTCCAGCGTTGCCGTGGCTCCCTGCCTGCATCCCTGGTCACGGCGATTCCATGGGTTCCCACAATCCTCAGCAGCTTGCTGATTTAGGGTGGGCAAGTGACTCTCAGAAACGGGAGAGAAGAGGAACAGAGGGGTTACGGAAAGACAGAGTGAGAGGGGGTGGGAGGCGGGGAGGGTGGGTGACAAGAGGGGGATGATAAAAGGAAAGTAAGGTAAAAATAAGAGGGGATGAGCCATGTGGCAGCAGATAACTGATGTAAACATTAAACTACACCAATACAGTCAAGTGAAGTTAAAAAACACGATTTAAACTCGCATTATTAATTTGCCTGCAATGTCAAAACAACAAATATGATAACATTTTTGATCAAAAATACTA
This sequence comes from Diplotaxodon limnothrissa, assembly GCF_057381915.1. Lineage (NCBI taxonomy): Eukaryota > Metazoa > Chordata > Actinopteri > Cichliformes > Cichlidae > Diplotaxodon > Diplotaxodon limnothrissa. The sequence continues at coordinate 30,867,389 of NC_140614.1, read as the reverse complement.
CATTTGAGAACAGAGCACAAAAATACGTAAAAAAATCTTTATTGAAATATTTTAATCTGTAGAAAGCAGAATGACAGTTTCCCCCTTGTTTTTATGTGAAACCAAACCATCTGCGCTACAGCAGGTCGAACCTCATCATCCAGCCAGCTGACAGCCGCTAACCAGGCCTGCGAACACAGAGGGCAGATTACATTCGGAGAAAACTGCACATGCACTCACTGTCCCTCGCTTTCCGCTGGTATCTCAAACAGCAGGCTTCTTCGGAAACGTTTTATAAAGCTTATGGCAAAATGCTGATTTGACCTCTGCACAACAAATTTCATGGCACGAGGTTCATTAACATCAACACTAACATTTTTAAAAACAGTGTGTAACTGATGCGTCAGATACAAGGGCGTACTTCAGGGGTGTTCTTCAAACAACCCCGGTCCAGTCAGACTAAGTTTGACGGCACCTCTTCCCGACATTCACAGACCTGAGATTCCATTTTTCTGTGAGTCGAGTATTGAAAATCTTGCGTATCTGCGTTTGTCCGTGAACTTTCCATGACTTTGTGTCTCTCTAATGATCAAAGCATTTTGCTTTTCAGTGTGCCGATCTGTTTATCGAATAGGTTTATGAGCAATTCTGGCAAGGAGAGGGGGCTGAGTGGAGATTTAAGCATGTTCTCACACACATGCAGACCCAAATCAACATAGATGCCCACATGGGCACACGCACGAATGCACCTCTAAAAGGGTCCCTGGCATTGTGACATTTCACATTTCATTTAAATCCAAGAGGGATTACCGCCCTCATGTTAGGAAGGAAGAGAGAGAGGGGGGGGGGGGGGGGTAAAAAAGCACTCATCGAATCCATTAGTTTTAAACATTTAAAGGACCATCTAAGATAGACTGATGGAAGGATAGAAGGGTGGGTGGGTGTGTAGGGCTGCCACTGATGTGGAGTGAGGCTGCGTGGCACAGCACAAGTCTGTCCTAGATTAAACAGCCGCTCTAATCCCCCATTTCTGCCCCCAAATTGGGTTTCCCTCAATCTCGGTCTTGCCATCCTAATGTGAGAAAAAGAAGTAGAGCAGAGGCTGAGGCAGAATAATCAGCACGTTAAAAGCTCTGAGAGCAGAATAGGAAAAAAAAAAAAAGGGGGGGAGAACGAGATGTAACGATAAAGCAATTGAATGGGTGACTTTAAGAGAAGCGTGCAGAGCTTGATTGAGGTCAGGCAGGGCTTCCTAAAGTCATGCCCTGCCGCTGGTCAACTGTAAACATTCATCAAATGAGACGTAGCACAGTGTTAGCTCTGTTTGGTAACTTCAAACAAGAACTTATCCACCAGCATTTCCCTTCATTTCAAATTCTGACATACAAGTCCAATTTGGCACAGTACATTTAGCCAAACTTAACACCAGTGCACCAGTCTTGATCCACATAGAGCGTCACCTTAAAACCACACAAAGAGGCACATTGGCTCAGCCATAATTTCCATTGTTCCAGCTCCGTGGATCTTATGGGGTTTGCCTCCGGCTCTGTCGGAATCTGTCTCTCTCTTGGAGCAGGTGAGTAATGGCTGAGCGGATGGCGGGTGCCTGGGGATCAGTGGGATCCTTCTCTAAGTAAAGACTGAAGTGCTGGACACTGCAGGTCAGTAGGCTGTCTGCACTGTAACCCCTGTGACCGGAGCGGAGCAGCCTCTCGCAAGCCAGAGCCAGGTTCTTGTCCCAGTTTGGAGGATAGTCGGAGTGGGCCTCAACAATCTCCTTATATAGCTTCCCGGCAATTAAAAAAAACAGAGATAAACATAAAAACATTCATGCTTTTCCTGATGCATTTTAATCTGCCCTACTGTGGTAAAGTGTTTGCAGGTGGGGGTCAGACTCACAGTGTAAGACAGCTCAAAGAGGCGAGCTTTCCCCTCTCCCTGCATCCTTTCAGCCAGGTCAAACAGAAAGAAAGCCGTCTTCATCCTGAAACAAAGCACGCAGGCTCAGGGCTAAGTGCTGGATGGATGAGCCATGCAGATCTACACTCTCAGACGCACCACTCCAATGGAGTGATTTATGTAGATGCCGGCACCAAATACATTGTACGTGTAGATGTTTTACCACACAAGACTGGTTTATGGAGATGTTCTGGTGGGGCAATATGCATCGTGACACATCTTTTTATTTATGCTCGAAAGTATACATCCACTTCAAACAAGAAAACTAGCATCCGCTGTAAAGCATTCAGCATACCTGGCTTGCCACATCTCTTCATTAGCAACACGCTCCCAGGATGCAGGATGGAAACTGTTCATACATGGGGAGAAAAAAAATCATTTCTTTATCTAATACAACCTTCAGGCACCGCGCTGGCTTATTCACAGTTCCACTAACTATAAATGATTATTTATGTGAATATATTGTTCCACTTGGCTGTGCAGGTTTTGATACACTAAACATCAATGTTTGCTGCATAAACATTAAGTGACTGAGCAACAATACCAGCTAGCACATTAGACATGGAGTAAAACCACATCTGCCTTTTTTTCCCCACTTTGTTGACTGTAAACACTTGACCTCTTCTTCAAAAGAATATTTTAGCAGGGTTTCCGAGCTAATATTTGGCTTGTGGGCATCGGCAGACACGCTTGTCGTGAGGGTGCGGGAAATAATGTCACAGTATTCAGCCGTGGATATCTGAGTGAATGAAGGGCTCCTGGCAACAGCAACAAAATATGGAGCTTTGACTAATTCCACTTTTGACACAGTTATTGACAAAACGCAATAAGAAACTCATTATTTTTCATCTTCAGTCTCATTTCAGATGGCTAAGGGCCTAATGTCTTGCTCTGGTAAAATTCACAAAGAGCTGGATCACAGCATGGAGAACAGAGGACAAGCCCACTGAGGGACGTTCTGTGGAGTCTGTGGAGGGACGACTGAAGACCACAGAGAGAAAAGTGAGCACTGAGATTTTTTCTTTTCACTCCAAAGGATTTGTTTATTTTCTTGGCCAACAGCAGACCTTAAAAATTAAACCATGCTAATTTTTAACCATTTAAAAATCAGCGACGCTGAAATGTTATGAAAATTCAAATGAAGATCAAAGAGATCTAACTTTTCTAAAAACATTTAACAGGTTAGGTTGAATTTCAGAGCAATGAGGATAACATGACATCCCCAACACCAATCTAAATATAAATTATTTTAATAGTATAATCCAGGCTGAAATACGCATGAAGGTAAGAGTTAACTGTTAACCTGTTGTGTGGATCACTCCAGTTATAGATATTGCGTGTACGATGAGCCCACTCTTCAGGGTGAAACTGCTTCTGAACGGGCGCTAAGTAGTCACACACACCCAGGGGCCAGCGGGAATAACTGTGTTCCCAGCTCAGGTCTCCATCAGGAAGCCCGATGCAGGCAAACACATCCCTCCTGCAGAAAAACAGAGACAAACTCTTAAATAGAGGCGTGCCCTCAGTTTTTATCTCCGGGTAGCTGTTTATAATTACACACACAGTGACAACATGGAGACAGAAATTTCCTCACATCCCAGCACCTTCTAGGTTCCCATCAGCCCTGCGCTTCTCACAGACCCCGAGGGTTAATCCCGCAGGTCAGTGTTGCCCCCACAGAGATACATATATGTTGGCCTGGCAAACACTGCCCCCTGGTGGGCTTGGTATTAACAAGGCACTATCCAATTTCTGGATCTCAGTTCCTCCTGAAGGAGTGAATCATGGGAGCAGCAGCAAGTCCACCAGAGACCGTTTAACCAAATCAAGTAGATTAGCTGACTTTTGTAGTTCATCAGACTCCTTTTATGGCCTCAACAGTTCTGTGGGCTTATCTTGTGCTTGCACTGTGTCGACCATTCTGCTGATCTCTGCCTCATTAGATCACCCACTTGTTCATTGTTGCCCTCCCAATTCACTCACTCTCTCTCTCTTTCCATTTAACATCCTTTTATTCCCCCTCTGCTCTTTTCATGTGTCTGAGACACTCACTGCGTGTTGCGGGACAGAAATTGATCGAGACTGAAGGTGCCTTTCTCCTCGGGGTTGACCGGGTCCCACCAGCGGCCGGGAAAGTGGATCCCAGGGTGGTGCTGTGCCAGCTTGGCCACATACCAAGCATATGTCATCATCTAGTGAGAACAAAGAGCACCACCAATCCCAGAGAAATATTTATAACCAGTCGATTATCAGTTAAACAATCATCAGTGCAATTAGTTTAAAGGGATTTTTGTGTCATTATATCTTAAAGCAACTGATGAATCATAGTGATAACATATACAAACTAATAAGTATATAAGACAACACAACCAATTTATAAGGCCTCTACTTGCTGACTTAAGGGTCTAATTTATGATTTTCAATGAATTTCTTTCAGTTACCACAAAGCTGATTTTTACATTTTGCCAAAATATGTAAAACATTATATTATCATGAGAAATCACACTTCATTCACATTTTGTCCTTTATTTTTTAAATCTCTTTTGAATATAGTGCGGTTTTAATGGACAAGAAAAATAAGACAAGGAATTTTATTTATGACGAAATTGTTTTGTCTTATATTATGAAGGAAAAATCTTTTCAATACAGGGAACAGGGAAAACCTCCTGACCTCCTGATCAACCAGGCGTACATCAGGCCGTACGCCCTGGCAGTAGTGCAGGTATCGCAGAGAATTTCCAGGCAGATCTCCTCTGGTCAGGATGATTGAGTCTTTGGAGAAGGAGGCCAGAAGCTCCCTGCCGAACCTCTCCACCACAGTGTTCCCACTCTGATCACACTCCCTAAGATCATCAGCACATATGCAAGCAATTACTCTACACTAGCATCAAAACAGAAGTTGCATTTTCTCCCATTTTAAAAATGGTTAAACACATCTTTACCCCTGCTCAGAAGTGTGTGTGAGATGTGTGCAGCAGTGTATATGTGAGTGTCTGTAGGTACGCTTTCAAGGTGCTCTGAGGGTAAGTTGTCAGTGCCCCCGCCCCTTCCCCTCACTCTAGCTGCCTATCTAATCGTGGGGAGACAGGTGTGATGGGTCTGACAGCACAGGCCATGCTCTCCCCTTGATCAAAGCCGCTCAGTGATGGCTGTCTGGCACTCCCCAGCGCTACGCTGGTGTAATCTGCCTTCTCGGACAGCTAACATCTCAGACTGAGCTCTGAGAGTAGAATCTATGTGCTAACCGTGCCTCTCTTTAGCCCCTACCATGGGGTGAGCAGAGAAAAACCTGACATGTGGAGTTCAGACCTGCAGTATGAAGCGCAGAGAAGCAAAAGAGAAACAAATCAGGTTGACTCAGGAAAAACTGTGCATGGGGATTTTAGAAGGAGCTAGAAGAGGGGAGTTTTTACATCATTTAAAGTTTACAAAGCAGAAGTATTTAACTTCATTCTTCATATGCATTTGGGTTCAGTGTAGTTACTGCAACATGAATAATGTAAAAACATTAAATTGACAGATACATGGATTGCAGAGTATCTGAAAAGAAACCGTAAGACTCGAGCAGTCGGACACAAAAACACTATTAGAGCCTGAAATCACTAATAGCCTGTAGAAGAAAAAAAACAATGCAGCTACAATAATTATGTCCACTGTGATCAAAATCTTTGCTGTTAAGAATTAGTTTTCTAATTGTCTCCAAATTCAGACGTTACAAAGCCCTAACTCAGCCCTTTTACTGCAAATATACAACAGTGGAAATGGAACTGTAAGGATTTTGTAAGGAGTTAAAGTTCGGAGCGCTGGATTTTTAAATTAAACAATGAGAATACATTTAAAGTGCTGCCTTTGCGTTCCTTTGGTAGTGTCTTCATTCACATGCAGTGCAATTCTGAGGCCGGGGCCAAAATGAGTCTAACTGCAACAACACAACAAATCTTCAAATTTAAAGTCAGCATTTTAAACTCGTTGCTTGAAATCTACCATTTTAGACTTGTGCAATGAAAACCACTGTTGCACACCACAGTAATTCCTGACTGTGTATCGACAGCACTGCAGATTTTCATCACACCAAACAACAGCAAGCTTGTTACTGTTAGCGTGTGCAATAGTCACCTGTGATTGGTGTGCACCATATGTGCCAGCAGAGCTGCAGTGAAGACCCAGCCTGTGGTCTTCCACAACCCCCCATAGCCCAGCCTCCTCTCCAGCCCAGCTAGAGTCCAGCTCAAGCCGAGGCCTGCCAGCACACACACTGCAGCATCGCTCTGGAGCCAGAAACGCTCAACCTGCAGGAAGTGACCATGCAAGTGTATACCACACACACACACACACACACACACACACACACACACACACACACACACAGACACACACAGAGGCAAATAAGTGTTTTCTGTAGTTTTTTTTGCTTTGTTTTTTTCTGGGTTTGCTTTACCGTTGGACCAGGATCAGCATCAACATACAGTACGCTGCTGTCACTGTGGTTTTATTTCAGAATATTGAAAACTGAGACAAACTTGTAATTCAATGCTGAGCACAAGGTGTGATGCTTCAGCTATGATATGAGAAAAGATGTCTGAGAACATAAAAGTCTTATAGCTCACCACTCCGAGCAGTAAGGGTCTGCTAATGTCCAGGTTGGCTCTCCATGCAAAAAACAGCGAGTAGACCACCAGCATGACAGTTAACAGCCAGGACACTGAGCGACACCTCCTAGGACGGGACACCTCGGGTTATTCAGCGCACAAATATTTAACCAGCTTTCCTTTTTTTTCTGCATGCACAGTCTGCCATTTCCATATTTTTAGTCTAATGTATCACTTTGTCTATTTACTCTGTAAAAATATATTTGTTTTGAATAAGTCTGTAAGAATATTAATGCACGGACGGGGATCACAAGCCTGAGAGAAAACGTATCTGCCAGCAAGCTAAGAGGTGCATGATTGATTTTCTAATGCAGACTGAGTCATAATGAGCCGGTGCCAACCGCTGAATCACAAACTCATTACAGTACAGCTGTAAAACGTTCTTATACACCAAAAAGAAAAAATTTCCCCTCGTGGCAAAAAAATAAGCCATCGTCCGAACCTGAAGAGACAAGCTTTCAGGTTTCCTGCCAACAAACTGATTTGCTGATCTCCGTCAGCCGGACACTTATAATCACTCAAGCTTTTCTTGATTTACGTTTTCCTTACTTACAAGCACCATAGCTAAAAAGCAAATGAAATCATATTTATAACCTTACACTTTAACATGGGGCAAATAAGCATTTGCCGGGTTTCCTTTGGGCAATCTATTAGACGACCTTCCTCTTCTTCATCATCTGTCTGTGTATGTAGCCAAGTTTATTGAAGTGCACCTCGGGAGAAGGGGAATAGCTTGTGCCCTGCGGGGCTTTGGGGCATTACTGGGGCTTTATCAGCTCCACCCAACAGATCCCAGCAAAGGCTCTCCTGTAATGAATTACAGGATCACGCTGCCACATATAGATGCATACAGGCAGTGATTTACTTGTACACACAAACATGATTTTGAAAATCCAAAATACACATCAAATCCTCTTGATCTGAATGTGGAGCGTCGTGACAGTTTGACAGTTAGGTGCCTCAGTGTTGTTTTGTATTCTTTTTTTCTAAGATCAGCATTTTGTCAGTGGTTTTGTTCCCCGTCTTTTACTCCAGGGGATTAGATTTTTGTAGTTGAAGTGGGTGCTGAGATGTGCGTGACAGAGTTTGGTGTGTTGCACGCTGGCATCCAACTCATCCTTACCTGTCCAATGAGGAGAGCGCAAAGCCCATTCCTGCCAGTACCAAGACAGGAAGTGAAAGTTCTGCCAGGGAGTGGTCCAACTGAGCCCTGCACACACAAACACACACAGAGACATGACGGACACCGAAGACAAGCTCAAGTAGCCTCCCTGCTACTGAACTCAAGGACACCAATTATTAAATGCCCTTCATCCCCTATCAAAACAAACTCCTTGGACTGTGCACTCCTCCTTTCAATCGGATTGACAGATACGAATGACTGTGTCATCCACCCCCCACAGCCCCATCCTCTCCTCACAGCGCCTGTCAGTCACACAGCGCTTGCTCAGAGCGGAGAGATAGTTTCCTGCCTCTTCCTTAATACCCATCTCTATTTGACAGCTTATTGAGTCTCTATATCTCCCAATGTACACTATGTGTGAATGTGCTCATGAGCGTGTGTTCGTGTGTGTGTGTGCGTGTCAGTTATTCCAGTGGGTTTACGTCTCCAGTGCGACATGCCTGTCATGTTCGCCTCTCTTCCCCATCTTGAAGGTGTGCTTGTCCATCAAGCAGCAGGGGTGATGGAAAGGGGTGGGTGCTTGGCAGAGGGGGGCTGGTAGTGGGGGGTCTTAAGACGCACACGCACCCCATCCCGTCAGCTGGAGAAAGATACCAGGAATGGGATGACTGTGGTTGTGGTAGCAGAGGGAAGCAAGGGAGGGAATGGGGTGGAGGGGGTGGGGAGGTGCTAGAGTGGAAAAATACAATTTCTCAAGCTCTATTGCAATGTCTGTCATCACAGCTTGTCACGCTTAAACACCAGAGCTGAGTGATCATTTCAAACTGCTGGAGAAAGAGAACACAGTGATTTGGCCCTCTAAGCAGGTTCAGTTCTGCTTTGATGGGAGAGAGTGGAATGGGAAGAACAAAAGCTGCTGGGGAAAGTAAGGGAAGAGATGGGCTGCAGAAATGACTGTGGGCCCTTATAATGGCTTGGTGTGCGTGTGTATGTGGCTAAACCTGTGTAAATCACCAGAACCATCGCAAAGAGCAGTTGGGTCTTCCATCTCTAGTCCCAAACGTGCCCTCACTGTGCCTCAGATCAAATCGACCTACTTTCCTCCCTTCTCCATCCTAGATCCTACTGTCTAAATAGAAATGAAATACTCAAATCAAACATGCTGGGCAGTTTATGGATGAGAAACATACTGTTTCCTGCGAGACGGACTAAATGTGCTGCTTTGGCCACAAAAACTAGAAATTCAGTGATGTTACTTTGTTCTGGGAAACGATGATGTGAGTTTAGCTGATGGTCATTATACGCATTAAATGACCATCTTGTTGTGCCGTTTACGATATTCAGACCAGGAAGTTTCACGTGCAAACAGCAGAAAGACTGTTTACTTACTGCAGCATTGTGGTCAGGTTAACCGAGCTTTCTGTCTTTGCCTGCAAAACAAAAATCAATGTAAGCTAAGCCAACAGGGTCAGGGTCTGTTTAAATGCAGCGAGGCAAGCAACACTTACCAGACAGAATGTGCCATATTCAGCTCGCAGCAGGTGGGTCAACAGACCCGACAGGGTGGTCTGGTCACCCCAGCTCCAGTGGGCTGTGTTGAGGTAGGATGAAATCGGCAGGTAGATGTACGGCAGGAAGCCAGCGAGGAAACAGAATCCCAGAGATACAAGGCCACGCAAAGACAGCTCCTGTTTAAATACAAGGATAAGATGTTCTTAAATTCATGTTGTCCAAACCGTGAGCAAGAAAGTAAAATGGAACGTGTGCGTGTCAACAAGACTGGAGAGCCTTGTTTGGCCCTAAAAGCCCCTCTTTTCTTAGACCAACAGTAACTTTGAAGTTGCGCTAATTTCCAGCTTCATATATTTAGAATTCAGAGTTTAAAACAATCCATATTTATATCTATCTTAAAGCCATTTTAGCTCCTCTCCCTTTAAACCAACTTCCCTCTGATTGGCTGCACCTCACAAACAGCAGCTTTTAAGAGGATATGAGAGGAAAATATCTTGTTTTTGAAGTCTTTTTATTTCTGTCAAAAAAACTGCACACAGCCTATTTCTTCTTTGCCATCTATAATTCTCTTTATTTAAAGAGACCCTGTGACTTACCTTTTGAGAGCACAGTCGGTAAAGGACCCAAGGAATGATGACCAACACATACAGCACCAGTGTGTGCTGGTTACAGAGCCCCAAGCCACAGCATAATGCCCCCCAGTGTGCAATCTAACAGGGACAACCAAAACAGTGCAGCATTGTGCGTTTACATTGAATAAAACATAACCTGTGTGTTGCATCTGTTGTGTGGTGTTTTGAGTTACCTTCTTCCTCTGCGTGGCATTTTCAGCACAGCGGAAGCTGGCGGTCAAGAAGAAGAGAAGGCCAATAAAAAGGTTATTGAGGGTGAAGACCTCTGCCACCATGGACCACTGCCAGCTGAGTCTGGACACAGCGAACAGCCCACCAGCCAGCACTGCTCCAGGACCAGGACCTGCCAACCTGAAAGTGTAGAAGAAGAGGGTTTTACTCTTTAGAAAGGACTGCATCGGAGGACAATGACAAGAAGTTAATTACAATCTGGTCAACTAAATTAACTATTGTACTAATTTAACCATCTGGATGTTTCAGTTGTTTAAAACGACTGCATTAAAATGAACCTCAAAAACAGTATTTCTAAAGGCTGCAGAACTTAAACTGCTTTTTTCAATTTTTTTTTTTTTATCTAAGCTGCACTGCAACGACACACTGAAAAAAAAACAGAGAGAAAATAACAAAGTCAGCAGCTTCACACAAATTTTAAATGTTGTTGTCAAAAAAGCCACCACTTCCCTATAACTAATTTGGGGACCCATTATAATCTTCCTTCTACCCAAGTTTGCTTCTCGGACAAGACCTTGAAAAACACTCAGTGATTTGGGGTAATTCACATATCATGAGAAGTCCCTCTCGAGCAGCCGGTTGATCTTGAACAGACTGGCACAGAAACCACCGTGGTGGAGATAGCACTTTATCCTCAGCTTCTTAAATATAATGTGTGCACAAAAGTTTTCCCCTTCCTCCTCTCCTGTACTGTCTCCGTCTCCTCTGCGGTAATTGAAGCAAACTTGGGATAATCTGTCATACGCTAAGACCCACCACTTACTAAACTGAGAGACAGAGGGGGAGAGAGAGTGAGGCGACAAATGATGGGGAGAAGGGAAAGAAAAGGAAAATAGTGCAGAAAAGTGTGCATTAAAGGGGTGAGACAGTGTGCGGGATGTAGGATGAAATATAGAAAAAGGAAGAAAAAAGTTCAAGAAGAGAGAGGGGAAAGAAGAGAAAAGGAAAAAAAGGCAACCCAGTCCCCAGCATGCTGGCTCTGAAATATGAGCAGGCTCGACAATTAGGGAAGTCAGGCAGTATGGCCCTTTCCGCCATTGTGTGGAGTGGCTTAGAGTCCTCATCAGCCTATCAGCTAACTGACAGGCAGAGAGCTGCTCTATTCAGCACCGCAGATACAAGCTGCAGGCCAAACGGCTGCCAGGTCCCTTATGACCCCACAATCCCTTGCCGGTGACAGCTTCAAGCTCCATAGCAAATTAGGCGCTCTCACATTACAATCGCAGAAGACAGATTCCATTAACGGTATCTGAAATTGAGTAGAGAGCAGGCCCGTTATCAGACCTGACTCATAAGCACCGCCATTAATCACAAGGCATGATACCATTTATACATTTCCAGCTCTCTGCCTGCCGCTGTGATAGTCAGCCACAAAAGGCCTGATGAGACTTAGGCTAGGGGAACAATGGAGCTTTCTGAGGAAAGCGCGGTAAATCAGGAAAAAAAGGAGAGGGAGAGCGAGAGAAGGGTGGAAAAAAAAAACTTTAGCTTGCTGACTACTTCCCCTTTTATTCTTGGGTTTTCTCTCTGCTACTCTCCACTATTTTTTTCTGTGTTCTCTGTAAGGCAAGCCTGCTGAATGAGCACACGTATGTGTGTGCGCATGCACTTAATGGGGTTGGGGGGTTGTGGCGTCTAGGAGTGGGTCTTAATAAGCGATAGCACCGACTTCCTCGCTGCACCGCTCCAGGAATTAGTTGTAACTTGAAGGAAAAATGAAGAAGGGTGGCGTTTCTAGAGGGGGGTGGGGGGATGCAGATGGGGACTTTTGTTGAGGTGCAGAGACCTCCCGCACCCATTATTTTACCTCCTCACATGACAATTAACCCACAGCTCATGCACCTAGCGGGGGGCTGGTTTGGGGGTGGCACGGGGTGCAGAGCAGTCATGGGGGTCCCAAAGAAGGGGTTATTACACCAAGTCTGTTCCTCCTTCTGAAGCTCGTCTGATAGCCAGCACTCGTCACATATTCAAAGACACACACACAGGCACACACTTCTGTTCCTGAACTTCTTTATTCTCCCTGAGTGCCTGACAAATCTCTCTGTTAGAGCTTGTCAGTCAGTAAGAAGCCAGTGATGTGTGTACAGTGCAGCCTGTAAATGACCTGTCTGTCTGCGCGGGACCACCTGGGTCCCAGTCAGCCTCTCCACAGCTCATTCTCCAGGCTGGCTGCTCCCAGGGCGCTCGGATAAAGCAGGACACATTTTGACACCAGTGTGGCCGTGTTCCCTGTTATCACGACTCAGTGCTGTGCAGGATGCTGCCGCTGTACTGAAATGTTGTGGCTCAGTGACAATGGACTGGTTGGGACGTGGCAGGAGAATAACACGGCTGACAACGAGACTATTCAACCCTGAACTGATCCAACCTGCCAAAAAATGCCTGCGTCATCACTTGGGTAATTAAGGAATGACCAATATACTTAAAGCCTGAAACGAAACACAAACTTGGAAATAAAGTAAAAAAAACTATCCATAATTCAACTTGAATAATATGAAAGAGGAGCACAGGCTGAAAAGGGAGGATTAAAGGTAAATAAAAAAAAAAATGACAATGATACGAGAGACAATGTCCCCTTCAAGGACACAATAAAGGCTCAGTATAATCACTTTGAAGTGTCAAATTGAGAACCTGCCTCATTTACACACTCGGTTCTACAGTATGGGCCAGAGACATGCCAGCATCGGCCGTCTGCGCTAAACAGCATCACACAAAAAACCTACACCAGCACTCTGCACTGAATGAAGCTTCACAATGGAGCTGGCTAAGAGAGCCGCTGTTACACACCACCCCGGGGAACAGACAATACCACAGCTGTGCCATCGCGGATCAACAACGCACTGTTCTCTAACCGAGTGGTGGTTTGGGTTAAGCGGTGCTGGAAAACAATCACACATTCCTGAAGAGGGTAAAAAGCCCGAGAGAGAGGGGGTGGCCTTGCTCGGGCTGAGGCTGAGGTTTCCAGCTGGCCCGAGCAAACACCCCAGGGCTCCCCTCTGGCCGGGACACCAGGCAGGCTATTTAGCAGCTATTATATGACAGGGGTATGATGTATTGCTTTGAAGTTTCAAAGCCAATCTGCAACTGATACACAAACATTAAGGGATGTCAGTAAATCAAAGTATTGGCTTTGATTTAGTACTACTAAATGACCCAATGTTAATTTTCTTTCAGAGGAATTACATCATGACAGTACGATCGAACTGTTTTACGATTTTATACATTTCTGCTGTTTCGAGTTCATATGGGTTAAGTTCTTTTGTCACATGAGAGCAGAAAGATTTGTAGATTTCTGGGTTATCAACAAAAGATGCACTTCAAAAAACACGACACTGGAGTTTAAAATCTAAAAAAAAATATGCAATGTGCAGTATTACATGTAGAGTCAAGAGCTTAATTCATGCTTGAGAGTAATTGTTGTTGTGATTTTTATAAATTCATCATCTATCAGCTGCACAATTGTTTAGGTATGCAATGCTATATTTATTTTATATGGTTATTTAAACAGAAACATAACAATCGTGTTATATGGTGATATTACTGTTGATATTAGTAATATGGCAGCACTGACATCCATACAGTTACCCTTTCACTTCCCTTTAATAGATAAAATATTGATTATAATTACCTATCATATATATTTTAACTTTGCTAGCTGGTGGAATGACCACTGGAATGACGGCTGTTTATGATATTTTTCCTGATTATTTCATCTTAAACTACAATAAGAACTAACTGAGAAAATCTGATTTCTAACTGACATCCACACTGTATGTTTCAGGAGGGGAAAAAAAGTCTATCAAGTCTCCAAACCAAGCACTTCCCCATCTTTCCTTCCCCCGTGCGGTGTATGAAGAAGACGCTGTCTGTTTGCGCTGAAAGGAGGGTAAACACGGGTCCTGGCTCTGCCGCTCAGACACCCCTCCTCCAAGAAAGCGCTCCAGCGCTACAAGTGCGTGTAAAATTAATCACCACAATTCTGTTCAAACAATGCAGCCACTGACATGACAATTTCTCCCAGAATGCCATCTTAATCTCCACCCAACACACAAAAATTACAGGAAGAGGGGGGTGAAAAAAAAAAAAAAACAATTTAGAAAAATCCCGTGTTTATGCAATTCACTGAATGCCATTTTTTATTGCTGCTTTTTTCCAACAAAGTCATTAGGCACACACCAGTGATACATAAATGTTGCTGTATAGATTCCATTAACTAATTCTGGGTGAATTGTAATTGCCGAGTCTGATCCGTCTCTGTGCCTGGTGCCTTATTAAGACTGCCTGTGGTGGGTGAGGAATGTAATATTGACGTCCGAAGCAGACACAATCTCGGGCCCACGGGCAAAAGGAATATTAAACTGGTACTGTATTCTGCTGTCTATCTAGCCCTCCTCCCTCCTCCGCTCTATCCCCATCCCGTAGCCAGTAATGAGGAAATAACATCTTCATTAGACATCTGTTTAACTGTATTAGAGGATGAGTCCTGGGGGAACCATTGGTCATGCTGAGGAGGGTGGGAGTAAAGGAGGTCTGTTGGACTACAATGTGACGGATGAGATACTGCAGAATAGGAACAAAAGGTCCAGCGATTGAGGCCTTTTAAACAGACAAACTTAAAATTGTCTTCTGCATTTTCATAAATAAATTTCAAAAAATAACAGTAATGGGTGTATTCTCTATGGATACTTGGGCTGAAGATTTTATCCAAGAGTAGCAGACGTGAGAGGGAGGGGCATCCTTGCCACCTACAGGAAGAGGTGAGAGCATTACCCAATAAAACAACTCTGTTCAGCTGTTTTTTGGATACAAACCCACATCAGTGGTTGCTAAAAACAATTCCCCCACACGTCGCTCCTGACACGACCTCAACAAGACACACACAACCCCACCCCTTTGGAAAAACAACCCACCTGAGCAAGGAGAGAAAGCACCATCGGGACCATATGGTGGAGGTCCTTATAAGGAGCTGGGGATGCAGCATGCGGCAGGGGATGGCACCACGCCCACCCTCCCGTCCACTGAGGTGTCAGCTGTGCCACATGGGCTAGCTCTTGGCAGGGGAGCCTTTCGCAGGTGTGCGGTTTTTCTCTCGAGGGCCGCCGGGGAAAGAGGGAGGCCAGACACGTTTGGTGTGCTTCAACGGGCCTGTTATGTAATCATGTGATCAAACCGAAAAGTGCTGATGACTGAGCGGGGCGAAGTTGGGGGGGTTTTTCTGCTGTGATGGCTGTCAGCTCGCTAACGTGTCTGCTCGCGGTGTCTCGGGATAAGCTGGGGAATGGAGAGAGATTCCTCTCAGGTAGCAGAGATTCAGAGCAGCTTTAGCAGATAAACTATGAAACGAGAGAGCACAAAATACAGAGCTGTCTGGATTATCCCGCTACGCATTCCTCCAGAGACTCACAGCTGAGGCCTTTAGCATTCCACCAGCCAAATGTTTCTCTCTGTGAACCTCCAAGTGCAATCAATAGTAATTATCATTACATCCACCATCCTCAAAGGCTTGTCAGGCCGTGGTGTGAAAACATAACAAGACATGCAATTCGGCCATCAAACTATATGATCAAGCAAAGAAAACTGTAATTGACAAATCAAAGGGAAGCTAAATTTAAGCTACATTTAAACTTATGCAAGAGAGAGAAGTGGCTTCCAAGCCTATCAACTTACATTCCCCCACATTAAACACGGCAATCTGGCCGACTAATTTAAATTGATACATCAAAGGCTCACAATGTTGGGTATATTCCAGATGAATTTCAAGGTCTTACCATTTATTATTTGAGAGAAACTGACTTCGAGTACCCGTATTAACTTCAAAATATTTTGCCATCTGAACATAATTTCACAAAGCAATAATTTGTTTGGGAGGGTGAGGTCGGCCTATTTCCCAGCAAATGAAAAGCAAAAAAATGAGAAGTAGTTACAAAAAAAACTGTTTAGGAGGGCCAACAAAGGGACAAAAACAACAAATGACATTTAAGAAATTAATTATGTTGGGACACAGCACACTCACTACAAGGGCAGAGCAGGTATGAACGGCTGGTCAGTTTTGGCATTTCATCTGAGGGAAAGGCCTGAACAGAGGGTCTCTGCATGGCCGTGGCATTTATGCCAGTATTGTTGACAGGGTTAAATCACACAAATGCCCTGCACGCCAGAACCAAGAAGCAGGTCTCGACCATCCGGGAACCCTCGCCCAGTTCTCTCATCTTTTGCCCTCTCCAGTAACCCCCCAGTAACCTGAGTGTGCCAACTGATCCACAGCCTCATAGCTCATCCCAGTCTAGGCCCTGAACAGATAATGACTAAAACCTTTTATGCTTATTTCTCTAAACTGGAAGCGTAGATTATACATTCACACTTAAGAGCTTATATGGTGTAACTGGATGAAGTCCTCACCACTCATCAACCCTAGCTGGCGGTTGTGGGTAAGGGGGATTGCAGAGCCTTTTAATGACTTTTTACTTGACCATAATCCACAACTGGATCTAAATCCCCCGAGATTATAAACTGGGGCTACGGTTAACATGCAAAATAGGAGCCAAATATCAGCAGACAGCATGGATATTTTCGGCCCTCAAAATAACTGTAAATGTCTGGCCAAGAACGGAGTCCAATCAAAAGCCTGAATACCAGGGAAGCAATAAGGATGTCCAGTTAAAGCATGACGAAGAAGTGCAGTGTTTTAACACCCCCCCCCCCTTTTTTTAACCCTCTTTTTATTGTTTTGTCCTTTTTGCCTTGTCCTGGGAACACTGGTGAAAGCTCTCAGAGACAGTAAGACAGGGCAGGGTCTAAGACTGATGCAGTCTGGGCTTAAGGCCAGTCCCCTGGGTAGCTCTCCCTCTCCAGTCCCTGCCCTACTTCAGCAGGGATGACCCTGTACCCTGACCTTCTCCAGACCTCCTGCCACATCGCACACACTGGCCAAGCACACAGGAAGCCGGCCCAGCACTGCGCACTTTATAACACACACAATTTCATTTTCACTTGCTGTCCTCCCGCTATCACAGAGTCCTCACAGCCTGCCAAGGTGTGCAGCAAGAAGAAATTACATCATATTCAACAATTTCTATTCTGGAAATAGTAACTTAGAAATATATGACATGATTGGAAACAGCCCAGTATGCACAAAGAGGGACAAAAAGGTAAAATGTTGACACTAAGCTGCCACCAAAATGCAGTGTGGAAAATGACTAAAATCAGCAAAAAGTGTGATGTAAGGCAGTCTGGTTAACCATGCAAGATAAACACACAGACAAAGCAGGAAGGGGTAAAATACTCCTTACATGATACGGTCAGCAGCAGGCGAAGCTGCAGGGTGGGTAGATGGCAATGCGGGGACCGTAAACTGTGTTTATGACTGAGCGAGGGGAGAGGTAGTTGACGAGAGGGGAGAGGGAGGAGCGCAGAGAGTGATCCTGTTCCTCTCAGACCCAGGAGGCAAGAAGGGGAGAGATTAGAAATCGTGCCATGTCAGGATTGGGAGCATGCTGGGCAGTGGGGGGGGGGGCAGAAGAACAGGGATGTCAGGTTTGGGGGGGTGGAGGGCACAATAATTGGGATATACATACACATACACGCATTCTCACAACGGGTGGCTGATAGGTAAACAGGGAGGGTAAGGTGCTGGGAGGGAGGACGGCGACTGGGTTCTGCTTCTGAATACTGAACAGAGGATCAGGGAGACCACTGCCTGTCAGTCAGGGCCCAAAAATACCACTTTCTGTTCCAGACAGCTTCACGATGCAAAAAGTCAGTAGGGGAATGTTTAAAGACTGCCGCCACTCAAAAATGTCTTCTTATTATTGTTACTTCCCTTGATGTGAGTTAGTCACCAGAAGGCTCCTCTGCTGAAGGAAAGAGGCTCTTTGTGCCTTCCTTAAAGTTCTGTTTGAGAATTTAGTACTTCAGTTACTGATACCTACTCGATTGCAGAGTGCACCAATGTAATTTTTTATACAATAACTAAAATCCCAGAACAGAACATAATGCATCAAGAAATTCTGGAATTGGGAAACACATTTTTCATATGCCTACCTGCAGACAGTAATGCAGAAGCCACCACAAGCTGCAGCCCCCAGGAGGCTACTCATCAGGTTAACGCTGTGGGCTGGAGAGAGTGAGGGCAGCAGACGCATAGCCATGTGAGCCAGTAGAGTGAAGAGTGGGTATCCTGGAGGATGGGCCACCTAAAGACACAAAAACAAAGACAAGGGCCATTTCACTCGTGAACTTTTTATCAGGTGCTCCTTTCTTACATGCTGCATGTAGCTGGAGATGCGTTCTTACTGCTATACTAGAGGAAATACTCCATTTGGTTTCGGAAGGGAAGCAGCTTTGATAAAGTGAGTAAGGGGCAAAAACACGTGATTCTGCTCACTACTGTTAAATTCAGTGATCTGCTATTCACACACTGGCACAATCCCAGAGATCTGGCAGGCAAACCACTGATGTTTAGAAAAAGAGCTGCAGTATGTGTAAAAATAGCTCACAATGTGATGCTATCACAATAGGTTTACCACGATGATGATTGTATCACAATACCTTATACATTAAGAGACAATAATCAATGATATATGCACCTTAATTGTGCAACTTTAAAAAACAGAAGACAAATAGAAGAAAAAATGTATTTATTCCCTGCAATGTAGTGCCAGTGTGCATCACTATGAATTACTTTTACTCCATTTCAGTAATGAAACTGTTTAGTTTTTCAGCTCTCTTTTCCCCTTTTAAATTTCTTCTTCTTCAGCTTCTGTTTTCCCTTAATTATGTGATAAGCGCTGGTAGTGACTCCGGTACATCGGGACTGTGTGGAGAGTCCCTACAAAATTTACTTTTAAAAACTCTGATTTTTAACAACAGTGTACCATATCTGTAATTCTATCGCACAAGAAAGGGATTTAATATATTGCTGTATCAACATTTTATCCTCAGCAGGTAAGCACACGTGAATTTTGTGAGGAGTCAGAAACATCCTGCTTGGCTTTACTCTGACTGTGCTGTCATACGAGAGCCCTACACTCCCTTTCTTTTCCCCTTTTCTCACTTCTTTGCTGCGGGCCTCTTCCCAAGGACAGTGCAGCTCCCTAGAGCCCGTGGTATAACACGTGGTGCTCGCCAGCCTCAACCCCCAAACCACCGCAGAGCCGTAGTCATTTTCGCCTGGGAGATCTTGGCAATCGCAGCAATTAGCCACTAAGTCTCTTCCACCCAGATAAGGACTCAGTCATTAAACACAGACTCATTCCCTGGCACAGATAACACAAAGCATGCAGGCAGTGAGAAGGGGCCGCTCTTCGAATGAACAGAAAGCCGAAAGGTGAGAGTGTGACTGACTCACCAGTTACCTCGAACACGGCAAAGGATCTTTTTGCAGACATGCAAACAGCTTTGCTAAAATTTGAGTGAGGAGCTGGAAATGGAAAAGGCGCGTCGCAATAACTCGATGAGCAAAAAGCGAGGCTGTAAATATGAGAGAAAGAGAAAAGCTCCAGCAGCGAGAGTGGTGAACTAAATGGTAGCATCACGCAGGTGGGTAACGTCACCAAAATGAAGAGCGATTAAGAGCATGAGGAAGGACTGTGTGGGCTGACAGCAGTGTACAGACATGCAGCTAAAGGACAGCTGAGCGATAAAGGCCACAGGGAGCAAAGAGAAGGAGAACTCTCAAGCTCTGGGGATCAGAAGAGGGGGGCCAGCAGCCTGGGTCCCAGAGATGGCCTGCAAGGCCCTGGGGAGGCCTGAAAGGCAGACAGGCAGGCCACACGGACTGCAGCACTAACGGCAGGATTACTGGCATAGTGACACCGACACAGCCTCCCTAAAAGGATCACAGCGGCGTAATAAACTTTATTAAATAATAAAACTTATTATAACTGTTAACCCGATTTAGTTCATTCTTCGCGGCTTACACACACACACAAAAAAGAGGGGTGGATATAATAAGCCTTATACCGTACATAAGGCAAAGCCTACAAAAGCCATCGCCTTACCATTGACTTTAATTGGATTTGAAAAACGGGTTGCAAATTATAGCATTCTCTACTTGCAACTTATTTTACTAAGTGTATAGAAAAGAAGGGGAAAAACCTGTGGACTGAAAGTAAATTAATCTGCTTTCTGCCCATGCTTAATTAAACTTCCTTAATGCTTATAAGAGTTAATGAGTGAATTGATTAAACAATACAGCTAATACTTACCCCCAGCTCACAAGCAGTGGTGATCAGCTCTCCTGTGGAAGAGAATAGGGGAGGAAATTAATGTAAACCCAATAATTATTATTAAGAGACAAGTCTGCTCCCAAAGTTTTCCCAAATCAAATACTTGCACTGGGGTTTTGCATTAATTTGCCAGGATCAAAACCTGCAAATCTTCCCAGTGTGACATTTCCTAAGCGGCACGCTCATTCTCTTCATCTTTCACTTCTCCCCCGATGCCTCCCTCCCTTCTCCGGCACATACACACAGATATAAACACACGCACATACACACAAACCATTAGACTCCCCCTCCAATGCCTTGTCACACAAAGACACACATATGCAGATCTGAGAATAATGCTTCCAGTCCCATCCTCCCCATGCATTAAGGTCCTTTCCTCTCCTCTTTCTTCTGCTGCTCTACGTGCCTCTCTCCTGCTCCCACACTCCTAATGTCTCAATGTCTCGTTTAGTCCGTTGGGCACAAACAGAAAGGCTACGCCGGTGACAGTCACAGAATGAAGTAAGCTGTAAAAATAAAAGCCGGCTGCACAATTTTTTGACAAGCTCTGTGTGAGGCGCAGCACAAAGTGAAAAGAAAACCCCTAAAAGCTTTTTGAGGGAGCTTTAATGTATCTGGGCACAAACCCATTTGTGCCAGAATACACCCAGAGCATTTCAAATTATACTGATTTCTCACCCAATGTTTGCATCTCCCACTCATGAAAATTGAAATTTGGTTCAGATTAAATGACATTGATAAATGTTTAGGTTCAGGACAGCCCCCTCTACTGGTACCAGACGGGTAGTCCCTTCCTCCGTCAAACACATCCAATGAAACGCTGGCCTTGTTTCTTGCAGACTCTATCACTTTTACAAGCTATGTCGAATCCGTAAGACACTACACGCGACTCCATTAAATCACATTAAGGTAAATTAATTTATATTGCTCTCCTGTGTTCACTGGTTTTCAAACATATAGCACGTAAGAAAGAAGAAAAGAATACAGCTGTTTCAATCTGAGCAGCTGTTGGTGCTGTTACATATATTTAAAAACAAACAAACAAACATCTGCACAGTAGGGACATGAGCAGGGATGCAGTAACAACCTTTACAAAACAGAAGGGCTGGATTTCAGATGGCACTGGTTTCCTCTCATATTTTGCAACCTTGCTGATACAGTGAATTACGATGCCTAAATTTCTGCCACATGAGGAGCCCTAACTCTTATCAGTCTAATGGACCATGAAGTCAGAACTCCTCCACCTGCACAGCTTAAATGTTTCCACAGCTCCATTTCACCTGGCATGAGCCGCCAGCTACCTGCCATCATTTAACATCACACTTTCTCATCCTTCATCGGCTTCTCAATTTCAGTCATTTCCCCCTTAGAAGTGGCACACTTTTACACCATTCAACACTGAAACTCAAACTAATACCAAGCCAAAACATCCATCTCAGTGCAACAGAGATGCAGTTCTGCAGCCCCAATACTAAAAAGGGAAAATATTGACTCAACGGGGTAGCAGCATGGGTGCCAAGAGTCTTTGTGATTGTGGAGCATGGGCACCCACACCAGTCTTCCCATAATCCCCATCATTTCCACACTCCACATTCCTAGACAACAGCGTACCCGCGGGGCTGCGCTCAAGCCTCTCCAGGGCACATCACACCTAAAGAGATTAGGACACAGAGACGGAGACCTGGAGAATTCGGAAGGGTGTTCAGCTGGCACTATCAGAGCGGGCATCCTGCACCGTCCCTAAACACTGTGGAGAAGGGGCTGGCCATTTTTTCAAAGGCCCTGTTCGTTAGACAGCAGCACAACCAGCAGGGCTACTCAGCACTCCAATTGCCCGCTCTCGCTTCATCTCTGCTCGCTTATATCTGGCCGAGCTTTTCTTATGCTTTCATTCTGCAAAAATGCATTCCCTTCTGCAGCTCGCACGCCAAAGCAGTAAAAACCTAACAAGCAGAGCCTTCATGCCCTCAAGTCCATAATTTACAAGTTTGTAACCTTGGTATCACTTCTAAACACTGTTTGTAATTGTTCAAGGCACTCCTTCATAAACTGCATTACAAGAATGTTGGGAAAACACATCGGAAGGTACTGAGTGGAATACATTCAAGTCCACAGTAAGCCGTGTTAAATGTAAATTAGGTTTATGCATGCACACAAAATATTGAATTTAAATAAACAAGGACAATTATTTGTAGTGAGTGGCTGTCAACAGTGCTTTGTCAGCAATTATGGTGTCTGTGTTACCCAACAGTCAGAAAAATGAAAAAATGCATAAAATGTGGAGGAAAAGTGCAATTAGGTGTGAGTCAAACATGGTTTGCAAAAACATCTAGCAAACAAAAGGTTGCTGGTTCGGTCTGGCGAGAGACACAAATACCTTTTGGGATTGTATCAGGAAGAGCATCCGTTGTTAAAAAATTAATTAATTAATATGTCACAAAATAAAATGAAAATGTTAACAGTTCTGAAAAACATAATATGCAATTATTTGATCTTTTTTTTTTTTTTAAATTGCAATTTTATATTACAGTACCATTGTACGTATGTGTAGCAGGTAACATTGGGTCAAAGCATATTTTTATAGTAACGACTGAATCACATTTAAGTCATTAAAATGTTTCCTTTTCATTCACTCTTAATAAAAATAGGTGTGAACCAAACTGTGACTTTGGAGAACTGTTATACCTCTACAGACTTCAACGAAATCCAAATAAGTTATGTTATAGAATTACAAGTAAACAAGTACAAGTACAACTAAAAGCAGCTGAGTTTAAAGAACAGAAAAGCATAAGCTACATTAAACTACATCATCCCAAATAGGACAGGAAATTGTTCTTTACAGCACCACCAACTTACGTCAAGATAATTGACGTTAAGATATTTTAAAAGAATAAGAAAGAAAACAAAGAAATAAATACAGATTTATATATATATGTATATTTTTGCATTATTTGTTAATTACAGTGACTGAATATTATGAAATAATGCCTTTTGTCTTTACCAGTCAGCGTTGATTCCAAAATCAGCCTTAAACACTGGAAGTAAAAAAGGTATTAGTGTCTCATTTAGAGGTTTTCGTATTTACCGCGGACGATTTAAAAACATGAATGAAAGAATGATTCTTTCAATTTATATATGTGTATCTCAAAGTCTGGCATGTGTTTGTTTACGTTGTCACGTCGACAAACGTCGCTTTACCTGCACTTGCAGCACCATGGACAGCACCAGTCAAGCTGCAGCGGTTTCATCAACAAGGTGCAATATGATTGGCTCCCGGCAACACAACAAAGCCACGTGACCAAATGAGCGTTAGCTAGCCTGCTAGCACCAACCTGAGTCTCCACCGGGGACCGTCCTCTGCACACAGGGCACATACAGAGCGGCGACACAAGCGACCACGGTGCCTGTCAGTATCCAGCTTGCTCTGTGCTCCGCGGACATTTTGTTTCTTTCAGGGGAAATACGGACGATTTTCACTGAAATGTCTCTTAACTAGCGAGCTAACGTTAGCGTCCATGTATTCCAGACCCTTCGGGGTATAAATAAAACTTTGATCTACGTCTAAAACGATGTTGGGTAGAGATTAAGTAAATTTAATTTAGTTCTAAGTACAACCTTTGCATAGTCTTCAGCACACTTGCAGGAGAGTGTGCTAAGTTAGGTCCTTCCTGCCCGCGGAAAGTAGCAGCCACATTCACGCCGACTGGCTAACCTCGCGATATTACCGGACACGCTTTCCTCATAAGTTGCATTACTCATTGAATTGCTGTTTCTTGCTTTGTAAAGGGAAACAAAAACGAGCGTTTCAAATGAGGACGACCAGTGTTTTATCTCGGACGTGTTGGCCAAGCAACATGGTTATGACTACTTCCTGGTTCACTCAATGTCATTCAGGAATGTACATCAGTCTTCTTTCATCACTTGTATTCACAGAGCTGAACGGAGAGGGGTTGGGTCTGCATCTTTACGCTAGCACGACAGTTTATTTTTCTGTCAAAATTAGTCTAAAAATTGAAAGCCTTTCCTTTTTGCGCTTTACTCATAAATTTAAAAACATACTCAAGTTTTCAGGTTTTCTTCCAAGTATAATATTGTGTGCTAAAATGTACAGAAATGGAAAGAACTCTCAATCTGGCTAACTTGTAAACTGAAACTACATATGCTAATGAAAAGTATGTGTTAAAGTCTAAAGGTTCAAACCAGCTGTTTGTGATTACTATTCATTGCCAGGCACCATTTTGAAGGATCAACATGCAAATATGCATTTTCTAATGCATATGATTTCTCAGTGCATTTCAAGAGCTTTAGTTGAGAGGGACTGCTGAGTATCTCAACTCAAACATAGCCTGCCTTCCCTCATTTGGAGGGGTTGTTTTAAGCCTTACAGTGAAAATGGCATTATTACTGGATTAAAACATTATTATATTAAAGCTGTTACAGTACCTGCTTCAAATGCACAATTACGTGCACAGTAGAGCACTAGATTATGCCAGAAACAAGATACACGAATTTGTAAATGTATCACAAGTGTCCATATTTCACAGGTTGAGAGGTGACTGTAATAAAGAAATTGCCCTATTGAACTGATAATAATCCCAGCCCACCATAAATGACTCTGATCCTTCAGTAAATTGAGCCCTTGGTGAGGTGGAGTGGTGTCAGCACCTAACCAACTCTCAGATGGCTCTCTAATCCTCCCGTCCCTCTCACCACCACCCTCACCGTCTAATCAGACTTGAACACACACATAACACTCACACCCATCTGACACACACAAACCAAAGTACTCACCCTTCCTCATACTGGGGCTCAGCCATCTCTTCAGTGTGATGTCACTGCTAATCCAAGCTTGGTTATCCACTGGGGTGCAGTGCTGGCAAGAGGGATGTGGGGAGGAGATGGGATGAATTTGTGGTGGTGGATGGTGGGGGGTGAGGGGTAATCAGGCACGTCATAAAGACTTCTCTCTAAAACCATCACTTCCATTAGCCCCTACCACATAGAAAGCTAGTCTTGTACCCAAACTGTACACATATGCGCAAATGCTCATTGGAGCGCCAATATGGACACATTTCAGCTCTGATATTTGAGATAAAACACAACTGTAGGCACATTCGCAGCCATGTAGCTCATATTTGGGGCACAGAGAAATCATTAGAGAGCCAGCTGGATTAAGACCCCCCCCCCACCCCCCGTTCTATCCCATGCATTCACAAAATAAACGCAGGGCCTTTATATTGACAGCTTGTCCAAAGAGAGGAATTACCCACATGGTTGAGGCCCTCGCTCCATATGGCGGCAGGCTATTAACAAACATTAGTTGACTGTAATAGCAGCAGTATTAAATTCATTATCTTTTTCAGATTGTATGTGAGGTGTGTGACTTTGTATGCGTGTGTTTGTGTTTGTGTGGAGTGCCCACACTGTGTGCCAGCGTGTGTGATTAGAGAGTTCTAATGTTCCAGCTCTGGGGATTTGTAGCATAAGATAAGAAAGGGCATTAACGGTGAATTGTGACGGTCTAGTGGAGCAAAACTGTTGTTTAAAATGTGCGTATGCTTTCTTTGCCGAGTCCTTTTTACATGAAAAATTAGCATTTTGTCTCAGATTTTTGTTGCTGATTTTTTTTTAACTCAATGCTATACATACAGAAAAAGAGCAGCCACGCATGAGAAAGTGGCTGACTGCAGTTCCATCTATTTGATTTTGTATTTTCCTCACTTAACCTACCACATATCTGTTTTAATCTTACCTTAAGCATCCTTGAAATGAGGTGTAATCCACTTAAGCCCGTTTGAATCTGCTTCACAGCCATATTACACCCATTCGTCGACTCATAAACATTCTCTCTGCTAAACAGCTGCACATTGGCGGTGTCCACGAGCCAAATTGTACATTGTGTTGACGCAGAAAGATTAAAACTCTGCAGTATTTGCACTTGCAAAAAGAGCAGCCATGTTTACTCAACCTTCTCTCGCTTACAATCAATGGGCAGCATGCAGACAGGGTGAGAAATAACTGGATAGGATGTACTTTTCATAACATTGGCTCTGTGGGCCACTGCAATGCATATGAAATAAAACAATCAAGATGCATTTGATGTGCGCACTCTCAGCTTTAATTGAGGGGGTGGAACAGTTTTATACACAGCCCTACCACCTCCTCCCCCTTTGGCAAAGTCTCAGATGCAATTGGACAAATTAACATAATCATAAATAAAATGCTAATTTTTAATACGTTGTCAAGAATCCTTGGCATGCTGCGCCGATTGGCTGAAGCCTGGAACCCACAGACATTAACCGGGGGAGTGGATCTCTTGTTGTTGTTTCTGGTTCTTTCTGACTTATTTGTCTTCATTCAGATGCATGCTGTTAATATATCAGCCCATGGATATTAGTGTACAGTGAGCACCATAAAAGTGTATAACATGTAATTACAGTACATAGTGCCAAACTACTTTTCACATCCCTGAAAAACAGTCTCACTTTTTTGTCCAATAAAAAAACAGGTTAATGCATGTTTGGTCACATCGCTCTGGGAATATCATTTGGAATCGTAACGAGGTAATTTTATGTTTTTGTTCATGTTTTGTGTGTTTTTAACAAAATTTGGTTAATAAAGTTAGATCATTCTTCTCTGTGTACGTTCACTGTGTCCTTTCATTTAAAGCTGCCTCTCTTTTGCTCCACACAGCCTGGCCCAAATACTAGTCAAAAGACAAAGCTGCGAGAAACAACAAGCATTAACGCTGTGCTCTTTTGCAAGTGGAAAAAATACAACCATTCCCTGTAAAATGTACATGTAGCGAGGCCTTGAACCACAGAATAGGTCTTCAAAGAGATTAATTCTCCTCTGTGATCCAGTTCTCATTACAACAAGCAGGGGACTCAAACACACATAATAACAGGGCTGACTGCTGTTCCTTTGTAACATGTGGCTACTTAAATGATCCTAAATAAAATAGATGACAAGGATAAAGCAAATCATAATCGGCATTTTGCACAATGGAACATAATAGTCTGCGGAGAACAAGGGACAACATACAGAGCTCCTGTTTTCATCGCCTGGAGCTGCACACCTAGTCGAGAGCAATTAAAATGAGAGGATTCAATTTTGTCAAACACCAGGAACCTGAGATAAATCTTGTATCTCATTTTCCAGCGTGAGGACACTCCCTCGTGTCGGTGCTATCATGTTTGTTATGGTATTTTTAAGAAACAGCTGGCTGCCGACAGACTTGGTAAAACAACCCCACCCCTGCCACCCTCCCACCCTTTCCCCAAATCATGCTAATCCCAATCATTTCAGTGTGAGACGCAGGGGTGAGGAGACGTTAGAGTCGGGTGAGGCTGTGAATAAAAGATGGTTTTAGACTGAAAATTTAGACAGAGCAGAAGGGGGAGGAGGGAGAGAGCAAGGCGGCACATCACTGCATGGTTTCCATGTGGGAGCAATCCACTTACTTGAACTGATAAAGATTTAATTAACACAAGACTCTGCAATTACTCCATAATTAAAGTAATTTGTCCTCTTGTTTGGATGAGTAGGCAAGACGCCGCATGTGCCCGTGTAAGAGCAGACAAGAGAGGAAAAAAAAGGGGGGCGTGAGATGCTCAGAGAGGCAAAGTATGCCCCCACTTTAGTATTTGAATTTAATGCTTGATTTTCCAAACCTATTTTTCCCCACATATGTTCTAATGAAATATTTGTATCGGCTTCTCTTTAGCCCTGTGTTTATTTGCCTTTTATTTGACAACTCATTTGTTATTCATTGAGAAAGTAATAAGCTGAGTAGGCTGAGTACAAAGTATCATCAAGAGCCACATGAAATAGTAAATAGGCCTGATATAATCATAATCCTCTTCAAACTGCACTGCATACAGCTTTGAATTGTGTAGTGCTACAGAGCTGGCTGCAAGCTAAAGGAGACAAATGCACGCACACACATACAAAAAGTGGGATGGTTTTGTTTGACAACTCAAATTGCATGACTCAGAAGTGAGAGGAGAGTCCTGTGTGAGGTGTTTGACCTTGGGCCTGGATAACAAAGGCTGGACCTGACTTAAAGTAAGACATGCAGGTGTTTGATTGAAGCAACAATTAGTGACTAATCACTCGAGACAGAAATAGCGAGGAATTAGCAGCAAAGTCCAATATGTGGCACTGTGCTGTGGCAGTCCAATTTGCAAGAAGATTTAAAAAAAATAAAAAATAAAAAAAGACCTGCCAAGTTTACTATTAAAAAACCAGGGAGACAAATGTGTCTTGTGTTAGCTTCTGAGGGTTGTATGTGCTGTTACTTAATTTACACGAGGGGAAGAGCACTATCTCTTATTTACAGATGATGATCTGCATATAATTTGCCTCAGTTGCACGCTGGGTAATTGAGGTAAATATCACAGCATTCAACTTGCCAGCTGAGGTATCCCGCTGATAGCTTGGCGTACAGCCCGCAGCCACCTGTGGCATTTCACATGTTGGGTGAAATCACAGGGCAGACAGACAAAAAGAAAAAGAAAACATGTAAGGCAACTAAGGCACAACTCTGAATACAACCTTCAGATGTGTAACAGCTGGATAATTGACAACTGTTGTTGACTTTAATCCAATAACCTATATATTGCTGGCTGTTGTTAGAGGGGGAAAAAATCTCATCTAAATATCTGAGGAAGTGGCACGATCACTGCTTAAAAGTTTCAGTGTTTTTTTGGGGTTTTTTCCAAGGCTGCATGCACTTACAACTGATTGCCCCCCCCCCCGCCCCACCAGCCACATTTTGAAGCCAGGCCTTGAAAACTGTTTGGATTTCATTACTATCACTATGTGCAGGGGCCTACCCAGAGGAGTGTGGAGATGTACAGCATATACTTTTTCACTGATCTCTGAGAAATAATTGCATTAACCCTATACCTATATAGTTTGCAGCTCACTTCTCTCAGCTATCAAATTAAAACTACTGGAATGCTTAAATACTTTATTTAGTAAGAGTGAATTTCTTTTTGCCATTGCCCACCCAAAAACTCTAAATGCTCTGTCTGGATACAGGTAATGGTTTCCTCTTATGCTGTTAATATTCTTAAAGACGCCACCAATATATCATTACAGCACTGGATAATAAAGTTTCTTCTAAAACATCCTAATTTTCCTGTTTGGAAAACTCACTTAACAGGAGCAAACTTGCAAGCTATCATTGTCAATACACCATCTTGTTTTAGGCAAATATGACAGCTTTGTGCTCTCTGATTGCTCAGTCAACCAAACAAAAGGAACTTTTTAGTACAATTATAATACAACGACTCCCACTGAACTGCAAAATGGTCCCATAAAAGTTAAAAAAAAAAAAGGGGTGGGGGGATGATAGGAGGATCATCGTTTGTGTAAATTCTCAGCATTAGTGCAGGACATGCACCTCATTTCTTACTCATGAAACTGAGAGAAGGGAAAAAGAAGTATCATCCTGCTTTATTTGCATAACCCAGCCCTGCTTAGGGGCAGGGGGACCCACCAAGTGATCTCAAAATTAGCATGCTGTCACCTTCAGTGTCTCTTCTGTCATTAAGAAAAACAGGCAAGTGTGCAGACATATGAACCTATTTCACATCTACTGCAGAAATGTTAATTAGGAAGCACGGCATCCCACAGCTCCGTTCCCCTCCCTGTGCCAGAATGACATGTTATGCATTTAAATCCTTTTCATGCGTCCTTATTATAGAGAGGATGAAGTCACATGCGAATGATGGAAAATATCATCATGGTACAATATTTTTGCATGTACACTAAAAAATATATATATATATATCCTAAAAGCTAAATATTGCACACAACTATGCACTCCTTATACATCACGCCAGGATTTAGATGGGGATAAAAGACTATTATAATTAATTTGACTGCATAAGCAAAAACATATGGTATGTAATAGATTATATATTTAGTTTGAACTGATTAGACTGTTCTGATAGCCTAATTGGAGGATTTTAGTCCTCACTGGCATGCCAATTTAAATAATTCAATTTCTGATGTTTCATATGTATTTTTGATGCATTTATATTTAGTGTTTTTCATAACCAACATCAAACTTTTATTTATTTGCTGTGTTTTCAAGCTATTGGATCCCGCAGGCTCAGTAGCTTGAGAGGCATAATGCCAAAGGCGCTATTGTTGAGGAAACAGTGCCCTCCTGTGGTTTCATAGGGAAACTGCATACTTAAAAAAAACTACTGAAAACAAGGGGCTACACTCATGCAGTCATTCTCTAATAAATATTAAGATGAAGCTGATAAGATAGAACAAGAAATGTGAATAAAACAGACTTGAAGAAAATTCTCTGCCTTATCTGGAAAAAAAATACTGATAGAGCAATCACAATTCAGAGCCATTTTGGCAACCAAGATAGGAGAAATGCTCATACAGAGGAATGATGAAACACATATGTAACTGTGATTAAACATTGCTGCTATGTTGGTTGTGCGAACACAGCTGAGACATCTGGAGTGTTCAAAGGCAGCCACTAAATAAAAACCAACAAATCCCCATCAGCTGCACGCAGCCCTTTAAAAAAATCGGTGGATCACTTTAAAAGGAGTCCCTGAACATTACCCACAAGTATGAAATAGAAACTGTCAGTCAGAGTGAGAGAGAAATCCAACTTGGTGCAGAGTGTTTTTAAAAAATATTTTATTCTTTGCAAAGGAGACATTAGGAGCATCAGTGCGTTCTATGGCTTGTGTACAGAGTTCCTGCTAGAGACACAAAAATAATAATAATAATCATAGAACAAGCCCTTGGGTGAACTGTGGGCCCCACCCATGTTTACCGAGGAGGAATGTTTGAGGCAGCTACTCTTGCAGCTGTTACAGAACACAGTCTTAAGCAATGGACACAGTGTTTGAGCCGAACGCACGTGAGGTTAGAAGGGAATGCTACCGTACAGTATGTGGCCTAGTGCTTGACCCAGCATGGCAGTTAAATAACATCAGCAGAAATCAAGCGAGT
Organism: Diplotaxodon limnothrissa; assembly: GCF_057381915.1. Classification (NCBI taxonomy): domain Eukaryota; kingdom Metazoa; phylum Chordata; class Actinopteri; order Cichliformes; family Cichlidae; genus Diplotaxodon; species Diplotaxodon limnothrissa. Next base: position 30,836,080 of record NC_140614.1, on the reverse strand, counting down.
CTGAAATGCTCTGTGGTTAGAGGAAAAGTGTAATGCTGCTGACATTCTTAACAATGCCAAATATGTTTCTCTTCAGAGGGAAGCGGAAAGAAAAAACAAAATAAATTAAAAATACCATGTCCAGGACAAAGGCAGATTTCCTCCGCCTCAGATATACCTCTGAATTTTTTAATTATCATAATAAAGTCTGGGAAAACCTAATGCTATATAATAGAACATCGCCCTTAACATCTCATTGTTTTAATGCTCACTATTGTATTTCATAATCTAATGTTGGAAACGACACTCGTTTGGGCACAGTCTGGAAAGCTAACATCACGGACAGATTTGTCCCAGATTCTTCAGTTTTCAATTCATCTGCTACTTTTGTTTTGGACAACTTGACTCATCCACACACAATAGAACTTACCAAATTTGGCACAGAGTGTGATAATATCATTGTTCCCCATGAAGCGACTGAACAGCCTTGACTGTAATCCAGAGCTGTCAACATTCCACCACAGCAGCAGCAGTTTGGGGGTAGCATTGTTTACAGAAACACTTTGGATTGGAGGAAAAAGTGGCCGTCGCATCTTGCATGCGGAGAGAAAACAGCTCCTCCTTATATTTGGTATAATCTCTGGATGCTGCTGAGACTGTGCCCAGGTTCGACAGCGTACAAATCATTGGATCAAACCCAGGGTGGGGATAAAGCTAACAACAGTGCAGATTGAATACAGTGTGTCTGTGTGTGTTTGTGTGGGGCAGTGACAGCTAGCAAGCAAGCAGGTACGCTTGATTCATATGGTTGTACGGCTCCGGCGATTTATTTAACTGAAAGCAGGCTTCGATCACACCTTGAAAGCAAGTTGTATAATCAAAGCACCACCAGCGAGAAGGGTCAATGCATTTCAGTACATTCATTGTCAAGCCCCTGCGACCTTGTGTTAAATCCTGCGTTCTCTCTGGTAGCGTTTTGGGGATCGGGGTGAAGCGATGCAGGGTGATTTTAACGGCCCGAGGGCACCCACGCAGTCCAATCCACATGCACACAATCACACAAACATGCACGCACACATACGCTCAAGCATTCTCACATACATTATATATGCTGGAGAAAAATATATTAACATTTGCATTAAAAAACAGTACAAGGGCCTCAGTGTAATAAAATACCTCTGGTGTTAGAATCTGTGTGGGTCGTTATTTTTCTTACACCTTCTGCAAAACTATCTCTCTCTTTACCTTCAACAAAATATCTTTTTGTCAACTATGAAAAATATTCCCATAGTTTGATGGGATTTGAGGCACTGGATTATATCTCTGTACATAAAAAGTCTTCCCCCCAACTCTCCCTCAAAGTTTGTTCGGCAGTTAGAAACCGCCTCCGGAGAGCTACAAGATGTTGATGCCGTTACGGGTTAAGGACCAGGATATCAGTGTGGACCATTTAACAAGTTAACTATTAAAACTTCCATCTTCACCTGGCTTTTCTCTCAGCCAACAGTCCAGCTGTCTGGCTCTGTAAAATCTTGGTTTCAGGCCCACCAGGAACTGAATTATATACCCTCCCCCACCCCAGCCCACATATTTCCCAGAAGACTCAACTACACCTGCTTGCTATAATTTGGTTCAGTCTGATTCATGAGTAAATTCAACTCATTCCTTCTACAACCTTAGTGTTACAGCCCTCTGATGGAAAACCAGCAGGCATTGTAGTTTACAGCCCAGCACTGGAGCTTTGTTTAAAGAGGTTTGTTGGCAGGACAGCTAAAACAGTATTTAATTCTGGAGGAGCCGTGCGTCTGTGGTCCAGTGTGCTTCACATCTCTGTATCCTGCAGTGGCCATCCAAACAGCCACAAAAGGCCCCGAACAATCTGTAATGGCTCTCTATTGTCAATCCACAGTACATGACCAGAACCTGAAAAAGGCTCGCTTCGTTCCAGAGCTGGCTTACATAAATGAAAGAAAGCACAAAATAATCTTTCACTGCATGTCAGCATTCCTGTTTAATCTCCTCTGCCAGAGCAAGACCCCTTAAACTCAGTCCACCGGACCCTGGAAGATTAGCTTGGAATAGCCCTGAGTTGGGCCAAGTTGGGTGGCGCAAAAGGGGCAGGCTGCGTGGAAGGCGTGAGTGCCGTGGGGCAGAGGGATCTCTGACCAGTACTTGACCGACTTCTCTGAACACACATGTCCGCATGGCACGAAGGCGTATGTGGGTGCACCTGTGTCCACGTAGAAGGCCGGCTCGCAGCCCAGCCACAGTGGCACGTAGGGCCCCACCACCCGGCACATGGGACACTCTCGCTCAGTGTTGGCCTCCTGCTCCGAACGGTGGCCCCAGTTGTGGTAACCGTGCACGTGACCGCACGCCAAGTACACCCAAGGCTGCTTGTCTTCCAGAGATGAAAGGGCACGACTCCGGTGCATGCTGGGGAAGGCGAGGGTATTGAGACCCACAGGGCACTGGGGGCGCGCTGCATTGATCTCCTGCCTGAGTGCCTCCAGGTGCTTTTGCGTGGGAGTGTGGAAGAGGCCTTCAGCAGTGCGCCACAGCAACGTTGCTCCACACAGATCCACCAGGGAGCCGTCCTGTAGAATATTGCTCTCATTCTCCACCTGCGGAGGATAGTGAAGTGCGCACACATTTACCTTCTACATGGGAAAAAAATCCACTGCCTATGACATGCTGATATTTCTTATTACTACATTGTACTACAGACTGACAACCTTTAGTTCCTGTTACTGCTGAGTTTCAGACATAAGTCCCACCCAAATGCCATTTAAACCTTTTGTGTACAATAGGCGACTCAGCAAACATGGATTATTTCAGACTTTGGATCAAGATAATTACTTATTCTGATTTGGGACTCATTCAAAGCTACTCTAAAAGTGGCTGTGGAAGAATTAAAATAATAAACATAACAGGACCACTTTAATATTCTAAAGTATTTCTCTAACATCACAGTGTCACTGCATACATACACTGATACATTTTAACTTTTCAACTACTCACCAGTTTGCCTGGGGTCTGTGCTGAGCGGGTCTCTCTCAACGTGTAAACATCACCACAAACAGAGATCTCTCTCCACACGCCGGGCTTGGACTCCTCAGTGAATCCCCCCTTAGGGTGCATTACCAGCACACCATTGGTTGTTAAGCCGTCCATGTGACCATCAGGGTTTTTCCATTTTGCAGCTTTTTCCTACAGGCAAGACAGAAAATGGATGATGACACAAACTGACATGATGTGTGGCATTTCACTTTTTACGTAACAGTGCATATGAAACAGTGGTTTTCTTTATCTGGTTACAAGCTTCAAGGATTAGAAGCACTAAAAAAGAAAAAAAAAAAAAAGGCAGCCATGTAACCTTACAGGCTAAAAAAAGTAGCATAGATAGAGATGGTGCATAATCACAATGGTACACCGAGTTGTAATTACCCCAAGGAAGATGTTTTTGGACGTATCAAATCCGGCTGCATAGATGCGAGCGGTGTAGGGCGGGGTGCGTTCGCAGACAATTCGGCAGGCAAAACGAGAGATGGTACTCTGCGTGATAAGAGTCTCTTCACCCTCCTGACCCCCTGCTATTGTATCAGTCACCACAAAGTCTATGGGACTCTCAGTAGAACGCCCAATCTGCAAAAACAACACAAAAATAATAATTAATATTATGCTGTACTGCACAACAGTTTCGAAAGAATCTCAAAATAGTGCAATCAATGAAGAAAGGTTCTTTTTAATTCATACCAGACACAGCAACTGTTCTGCATCCTGCTAGCTTATGTACGTGCACAAGCAAACACACACAGAGTATCCATATATATTTTAATGGGCATAATTTTCAGCACTTGGAAACAGTTCAAGCTGAATAAACAGAGGCAAAAATAGGCTTTCCTCCTTTCATTTCCTCTTTTTCCCCTTACACTGTCCTGAAGTCCAACATTTTGAGTGGCTTCCTCTTCTCTCTGGTGCGTTCAGTATTGTTTAGTCACATGGGGAAGATAGGGTGCTGAATATGAAGCATGTGTCTGTAACATTAACATCCCTTGGCTCATCACTGCCTTGCTGTACGTTCAGATTAATACTGGAGCAGTGTAAACCGGGCACAGATGATTTTTATTTATATGATTGGACGTGTTTTTGAACATTTATACTTTTTGTGTGTCTTAACTTGCTTTTCTGCTATTACAACACTTAATTTTCTTACTTTACTTATTTTACTCTGTGAAAAGCATTTTATACATAAATGTTTAACTTTGCAGTCTAATCAGGTGGTTGTGTATAACCAAAGTGGCTAAAAGAGCCCAAAGACACCTTGTCAATCAGTCAAATTAAAGCTTACATCCATATTTTCATTTATCCCATTCATAAAGAGCCATTTGAAATGACAATCTAAAGATATAGCAATTACTGTTCTGACAGCCTTTGAAGCCCCTGTAGGCAATATAACAGAACACAAACAATAAAAGGGCAATAAAATCTTTGCAACAACTGTCAGTCCTTAAAAAAACAAAACAGGTTAAGTAGCATCAAATTCAAACAACATGTCTTAGCCACAGAACTAGCAGCTCTCCTGCTGTTAAAAATACAGCCACATCCTGCCATGGGAATGGGGAACAGGCTCTGACCATTTTTGGCTGTCAGAGAGGAAATACTCCTCCTGGCTTTACTAGATCGAAACTGGTAATGTTAGGTATAGAAGTACATTAAAAAAAAAGCAGAACAAAAGCCTTTTTGTTCTATGTTTTCTGACTATAAAGAAGTACTGTAATCGCTGAGAAACTAATGTACGGGGTGTGAATGTATCTGAATGCAGTTGTGTGCCAAAGTAAAAGTGAACGGACTTTTACCTGAAACATATCTGTGTCTTTATCATGGCTGTACTCTACCACTACGGTGTGGTTCCTCGATAGCGTGTAGGAGATACTGTGCTGACCTTTACAGCTCACAGCCTGAAATGTGAAAACAAACAAACAAAAAACCCAACTTGTTCATAACAAAGTACACAGTGCAACAGTATAATAAATCATCATCCAATCTGTGGCTTTATCACCGGATCTGAGAGTGCCAAACAGCACAGCAGAACTACAGTAAAACCTTCCTTGCACAATCCTTTCCTCGTTGGTGAGGTTAAATTAAAGACCAGAGCAAAAGTCAAACCCACTATTAAAACACATGGCACTTAAGTGATGATTCACTTCCTTAGAATCAACAACTACGAGGTGCTCCTGGAAGAAAACATGTTATTGTCCTTATTTTTGTTTTGTTATTGACAACTTGGAACATTTCTATGGATTATTAGCGTGCATGTGCGGTTTTTTACAGCTCACAATTAAGCCAAAGCTCTACAGGCTTATTGTGTAATTTTGTCATGATGTTACCAAAATCCTAAAACCTATTACAAGAATTTTTTGGGAAGCGGAACAAAAAAAAAAAAAGACTGTGTAAAGTCACACTCGCAAAACAGTGACCATAAACTCCCTGCTGGCCTCGGTTAACACAAGCTCGCCAGGCAACTGAACTGCTTCATGTCAGTGTAGCGAGGAAGGCTTGGTTAAAGCCCGGCCCCAGCTTCCATCAACACTGTACCACATGCCATCTCTGCTCTAATCTGCAAAATTCCATTTCCTAAACATCCCCCTCCTCTTCGTCACGTGCAGGAGGGAAAGCGGGAGAGGGAAAGTGGGTCATCAGAGCTGCCACGGTCTGCTGTAACATCAGATGCACACGGGGACAAATGTCATCATCGCATGCAGTCTTGTCTTGACTGCGCTGCTACAAACAAATGGTGCTCCACCTGTTAAAGAACTAAAAAAGGAGCAGTGCACACACAAATATGTATTTTTTATAAACGCTACGCCCCCAAAATATCCTCCCCCAACCTTCCCGAGTGGTAGGAGTTGGAATCATAATGTTTTGAATACGAGGCTGGCAGTGGCATCATGGGAGCTCCTCATTATCTGCCATGAACACTAGAGTGTGCACCGACACGTGAGCTCTCCCTCTCAGCCGCAGAGACTCCTCAGCTCATTCGTATGCTGCACTGGAAGGGAGCAAGAATGGGTTACAGGGGGTGGGCTTCATTTTAGTGATTCACCTCTTTAATACCCCCTTCTCCTTAAAATAAGCTGACCACCCAGCTCGTCTCTTACAGAATGGCCCTTTTTTGACCGTTTATACACCTGGATGAGCCAGGTCAGCATAAAGCAACAACCCCTGAGCTCATCCTTCAAGTCCCATAACACGGTGCCAGGGTCGAAGTGGTCAGTGAAACAGCCAGTAAGTAATGTAATGCACAGTAAAAACAGCCACATCTAATGCAGATAGCAAACTATCTGAGACGTAATTTATGATGTGGAGCAGCAGAACACTTCAGCCATATTTCACAGCACACTGCAGCTCAAACTCAAACAAAATAAAGCGCAATCTCTGCCATGAAAAAGCCTCTGTCACTGAATCGTCCCAGAGCAGATTTCTGGATTCCGCAACCTGACAGTAACCTGAACCAGACAGCCTTTTAGCTAAAAATGTCAAACACTGGTCTCCAAGTGGTGCAGAGGTATGTAGGTCTTGTCTGATGTTTAGCAGTTTCGCCTAGGAACCGAAGGTAGGAATGCAGGAAGGCAAACACGTTTTACTGGATGTGGCACTTCCCTGCAGGCAGCCTGCCGTGAAGAGAAACTCTGAAGCCCAGCTAGGAACTAGTCATTGTAGTGGAAATGTCAACATTAAGGTCTGCCAACAATAATGTAAAGTGCTTTTCACAGCACAATTTACTAGCTACCACAATCACTAAAAGGCCATTCAGCTGCTGTGGGAAAAAAAACAAACAAAAAAAAAACCCCAAAAAAACAAAAGGGGTTCATTTATAGAAATTATGCTTTCAACTTCATATACAGCCAAATCTTCTTATGTATATATGTAAAACCAAAACCAAAAAAAAACAAAAACAAACAAACCCCCAAACTATTACCTAAAAAAAAAGAAAAAGAAATATCACCTCCTTCTTCTGTTACGTTTTTGCACACTTTCATACATTTTGTCTGAAGAAGAAAGGCAGACAGATGTTCAATCCCACTGAGAGCCTGTTCATTAAATCACTTTAAATCATCCTTCTGTACCTTGGTGGCCTGGGGTGTGTTGAGGACGTGCACAGTGCTTGGTGATACACCATTGGGTTTGATTCTCTTGTATAGAGCAAATCTGCTTTTCCGTCTACCGCGATCTCCGTTGGGCAGGGAGCCATTGTACCTGTCAGAGACGGGACAGGGTGGAGAGAAGGACAGCAAATTGACAGTTATTTATTTATTTCATCTGTGTGAAAATGCTAACAGCTTCCATAGCTGCAAAAAGATGTGTCTAATGAGATTTACAGGCAAAAGTCTTGTAATCATATAAGAAGTAAACACGGAGAATTAGAAACATTCGTGTGTTCTGAAAAGGAGATTTGCCACGCATTACATCACTGACAATCTAATACACCCTATTAGTAATCTAAGCGTTACCTTGGATAACGGCTCTTATTACATAATGCACTCTGGTGCTGGTGATTTCAGTGTGCGTGCACTGTGTAAACTGCAGCTGTTCTTTTGCTCTGTGTCCCAGGCAGGAGCACGTTTTAAGATGCATGTCAGGTTTGCTATCATTTTGGGAATGCACGGTCTGGGTGGATGACTCAGACACATTCTTTCAAAGATGAATTTTATACACGGATACAGCTTACAAAGCTATCTGTTCCGTTTCCAAAATCATTTAATAACAGACTCCAGTTTTGCCCTTTAGTGTGCTGAGAGGCACCTAGCCTAAGCTGCTCTTTGTGAATGAAGAAGCCCCTTCCGGTACAACTGGTCTTCTTTCTATCCACCAGCTGGTTCCTACAGCTGGGACACCCCATGCTCGACTATCATCCAACACACAGACCTTCTGTCACACACTCACATAAACCACAAATGTGCTGAACAGACACTTTGCACAAGATACACATTTATATTATATGCCTCAAGTTTGCACACCAATGTATCGGAGGGGAACAGAGTCTACGAGCCAAATGTAATCTGACATTTTTCCTTTCTGTTTCTGAACAATAGCAACAGAACCTCCTTCTGCTCCTTCCCACCTCCCTCCCAGGCTAGTCCACCTGTCCCATGTCTCCACACGGCTGGCCAGGCAAAGAAACACATGGTCCTAGCCACCCACAGAGAGCTAGAGAGGCACTGGAAGATTCTATGGACTAAATGCAACAAATACAAAGACAGAAAGACAGGAGGAAAGTGTCAAATGACAGCAGACCTGCTTACCTTCTCTCCTAAAGTGTTCAGCTTTTACTTTTAGTGGTGATTACTGTCTGATCGTACTCCTTTCAAGGCCATTTCAGGGATTCTATTTCCATGTCATTAGACCAGTGCACACTTTAAATGCAGACCCTTACACAGTTGTGAAATCTTGGGCTCCAAAAGCCTGAGCTGGCCTTCTCATGCTGCTTTCAAAATAAAGTACAAGTGTACAAGACATAAGTTACATTAAATCTAAAGAAAAATAAAATAATGCCCACTTTCCCCCCATTTATATAGTAATTGTGTTGCTTTCATTTACAAGTAATCTGTAAGAGAAAACAAATAAAGCCCCTTTATTGATGCACACATTCCTAAGCTAATTTCACATGGTTTGTTCTCTGTACTCCACTTTTATTTGACCTGCTCTAAAAACACCCCACCTAAATAAAGACCAGCCAGCCCTACATAAAGATGTCTTTTCAGTTTAGGGGGGTCTACTGGCTGGCTACCTGCCCCTGTGTGTCTCATACAAAGCACACAATCAAATGCTATCCAGCTTAGTGTTTTTGCCATGATGAATTCTGACTGGAGAATATAACCCTAGCTCTGCAAGAAACGCAGCATATGCTTTCAATTATTCAGCATTATACCGAGGAACAATATTCTGTCATGCAGGAACTGCCACCGTCACATTAGCTAGGACAGGCTCTTTAAAGCTGCGTTCCAACTAATTGTGATCGCTTTCCCTTTTGACCCGTGCCAGACAGACAGCGGATTTACCTTCCAATACTTAGCAGCAGGGATTAGAAGACTCTGGCATATCACCTATCCTCCAGGGTTGCGGTAAGGAGCCAACAGCACCTCCTACTTCCTATGCTAACATGAAAGGCTAGTGTTCACAGAATGAGGAGAAGATATGCTGAATAGCTGTAACACTCATTAGAAATACAGAAAGTTAGGTTAGGCTTACAGGGTCACACAAGATGGTTTCTAGGTCACTAGGACTTCATCTAAATCAATCTAAGCTGTAAAAATACATAAATAATACATCATTAACAGACAACCAGATGGCATGATGAGCAAAGACAGTATGAGTCAACTAAATGAGCATCATCCATCCATTTTCTTATCCATTTATCCAACTTAGGGCAGCAGGGGTGCTGGAGCCTAGCCCAGGCGTCACGGGGTGAGAGGCTGGGCACATCTTGGCCAGGCTGCCAGTCAATCACAGGGCTGACCCAGAAAGACAGACTACCACATACTCTCCAATGCATATTTACAGCCAATTCACAATCAACAAAAATCCCAGTGGCTCTCAAACCTCTTCTGGCATACCCCACTTTACTTTATATACAAGTAAGCACAATAGCATTAGCCAAATCTTGTTTGGTAATAAACAAAAGTCTCTCTTTTGCCTAGTTGTTCATGCCCTGCAGTTTCTGAACCTCTGAATTACCTTAACATGAGTGTGTTTGGACTGTGGGAGGATCCTGCTGCAACTGGAAAAAAAGGAAAAAAAAAAAAAAAAAAACCTACGCAGGCACAGGACGTACATGCAAACTGCACACAGAAACGCCTCAATCCACCAAGAGGTTTGAATACTTGTTGAGTGGTGATCATGCTAACCACTGCACCACTCTAGATTAAACCAGTTACACCTGAAATCTTTAAATGCTTCTATTGTAGTACTGACAAAAAACCCCAGAAAGAGATGTCTCTTCTCTTTATACCATTTAAATTACATAATATTAATAAAAAGGCACGATCTATGTCAGTCTGTACCAAAGATGCTCCCAAGTTGATTTGTACACTTTCCTTTAATGAGTGGTTCTCTAAGGCAAAATGTAGAAAGTTCAATCAATAGGCCTAGTCTCCCTGCCACAATGGACAGAGGAAGCTGAAGAGAGGCAAAGGCTGAGTCCTGATCAATCCATCCTTTCATTTGCAGGATACCCATGCAGCACCCCCCTCCTCATCCTGCCTCCTTTCACTGACCAGCACCAAGCCAATCTGCGGCGGCAGAGATGGAGGGGCAGCCATGCAAGTAATAAGAGCCACCACGGTCATGGCAACAAACCGCTGAGGGAACTGCTGCTCAAACAAGCTTTGTTCCATGCTGTCAGCTATCTTGTCTACCATCAGTTTTATCAATGGGATGTGATGTCATGGCAGTGATTATACACCCGTCACATCTGATTCACATATGTGTCTTTATGTCAGGAGAGGGAACAAAAGTACCAGCTTCAAACATGCCACATACCGAGCCTGGGGTAATAAGCACTCAGCACTTTTTATCCCTTACAATAAGCACTATGACTGCGAGTGTATGGGTGGAGGGCAGTGTACAAAAACACAGTGTAGTCTGCTCTCTGTGTAAGCCATCATTTCAGCACCTTATTTCAAATACTGTAAAGATGAAAGTCACACAGCCGCATGGACACCAGTAAATCTGAACTATAAAAATTTTATAACTTTTATAAGCGCCTCAGGACTGGCCATTGGCTAAAGTTCAGTCACTCATGTTTTCCATCATCTGTTGGCCAAGACAATACAGACAGGACGAGAAGGTGACTGTTTAGAAGGATAGCTTGTGGCAATTTGTCCTAAATGAATTCTAAACAACCAAACAAAAACACACAAAACAAAATGAAAAAACAAAACAAAAACAAAAAGAGGACAAAGCAGTTATGATATAATAAAGGTAAAAGTTACACTGGCTTTATTCGGTGACAACACAGATGTGAGTAACTGCTTATTTTGTTTGCCTTTTTACATTAACAGACTGTCTGTGTACTTTCTGATATTATCCAGTACAAGTGGCAACTGGATAGTTACAGAATGAACGCCAAATAATTCAAATACTTAACAGGAGTAGGTGTGCTCTTCTACAAAAGGCTTTTAAATGTAAAGAGTGATGTGAAAAACAAAGATTACTTCAACAAATAGCTTGAAAATGACCAGCGCATGCCAGCTATCAATACATCTGATGGGCAAAATAACAGACGGACAGAATATTACCATCTTTTTTGATAAATAATGCTTTAAGTCATAATTCCTTGGCAGTTTCTTTCCCATGTTTTATATTTACCTGAAATTATATCAGTAAATGTATGAGACTGACTTCTTCTTTTTTTTTTCCATTGGGTAAATTACTGATATTTTATTGACAACAATACAGTTAATGGTGAGGCTCTTATCAGTTTCTGTAGAGACTCCTGACCAGTTTACTATATAGAAAAAAAATGCACGTCTACACAGGTTCTTGACACCAAGGCAAAATTTCCACTGCTGCAGGTTTGACGTAATTGTTCTGCAATGTGAAACTGTCAGAAGAGCCTTGTAAATACCTTGAAATAAGTAAGCGATAAACTTAAAGGCAAATAAGTATGGAGGCTTGACAATAAGGAACTGATTACTGATCATCTATCAGAATCAGAATCAGAATACTTTATTGATCCCTGGGGGAAATTATTTTTTGTTACAGTGCTCCATTTTAAACCAACATTAAGACAAGACAGACAATACGCTAACTAAGAATAGTACAATATATACATATATATACATACATACATACATAAGTCACTTATAAATAAATAAATCTACTGGTTGGGCAAGAAATGTAAAGATGACAGTAAGGCTTTTAAGAAGCCACATAAGATGATTTAAAGCAGATGAATAATAAAAAACACATAAATAAATAACTAAAGAACTACAGCTCGGCTTGTTTTCAACACTCTGTGAAAACATGGTGGTTCTGTGCCTGCCCAACAAAAATTACTCCATACTGAGATATAAACAAATACAAAGATGGAAAAAAACAGCAGAAAGGTAGCTTGACTGAGCAGCCTTTGATGCTGTTCCCATAGGCAGCTTAGACTCTGCTAGTATAAAGCAATTTAAGAATATATCCTGTGAGATTAGATAAACTTGTCCACTGCTTTCCCTTGTTTCTCTGACTTGCACTGGAGCATTGTGGGTAATGGCAGATACTGTATAAGGTATGGAAATCAGTAACCGACTCCTTACTACTTACTATACAGTATAATTCAGCACATACTTTGGCTGATTTTCTCTATGAACAGAAAAAATGTTTTACTGTATAAATAACATTTGAATGTTCCCCACATCAGGTAGCATATCCCAATATCATTTTATCGAATTACATATATCATTACAGAGTACTTCATAAGGCTCTCGCTGTTATCCGACATTTAAGCTCCCCTTGTCTGTTAAATAAGGAATATAAGGTAACTTTTTGCAGGTCAAGGAGTGTGATTTTAAACTCGGAGAACAGCCGGCAGTACGTGCGTGCGTGACTGCAGAAGTTGTGTTAAAGGAAGCACCCTGGGGCTGGGGGAGGGGACCATCACTACTTCCGAATTCCTAAAACCCCATGAATCCAACTTTAAGGTAAGAAGGAGCGTCCGGTCAGAGTTGCTGAATAAATTTCACTGGGGTTCCCAAAGTTGTCCCAAATCTGTCCTATTTCACGGACACAGATATGTAGACACATGCAGGCAGTTTGTAGTTATCAGGGTTGACAGGGAATGGGATATTTAAAACGTCCACATTTGTAATTGCGCACGTGTCTGATTTGTGGGATAACGTGAGCTTGTAAATTTCTAAACAGAGCTTGACGTGCTCCCTGAAAATCATCACAGCGCCTCTTTGATGTTATATAATGTCGCCTGTGTTGGAAGTTGATCTTGAATTTAAAAAACAAAAATACACAACGCATCACTGCTAACTCCATGCTATTTTCAAAAACTTACAGTCATGTAGCTTAGGTAGCAGTGTGAGTGGCCGTTTGTGAAACTTAAAAACAAACACTCGTTTTCAGTTTCATGTCCACACTTACTCAGAAGCAAATACAACAACGATTCAACTTACCCCAGAACCACCAGCTCTCCGTATTTCACTAGGTCTATGGATGGGGCGCAGTGCTCCTCTTGGCTTAACGAAAACATGAGGCTCCTGGCTTCACTTCACGGTTAGCTTTACAGTAATAACGGTTCACAAATTACCTAAAATTCCTCCTTAAAAAGCGCGACGCAGACTCGCTTCAGATCGCGTACACGGCAGCATGTGTTTCAGTGTCCTCACGAATCAAGTTTGCTAAAAATAAACTGGTCTGAAACTTCTTCGGCGTGACATAGCAAAACGTAACTTACTTGGCGGTTGAATGCGCTCTAAAGCAGATACAAAAACAGCGAGGACCAGGGCCGGAACGTACCATTCACTTCTACTTTACTTTGTATAGGGGGGGCTCTCTACCTACGCCTTGGTTAAAATGGTATGCCTGGTCAAATTTTATTGTATCTATTCATTAAACACATAGATAATAGTACATGAGAATGCTTCATCTTTAATTAATTCTCGTGTAGACAAAGCAGTTGAATCTACATTGTAATAATCATTTTTGAAACCACCCGTCTTGGTTTATGGATCGCACCTTCTGTTATGTAAACAAACAGTAAAATCTGGGAATTCTTAAAGGGATCATACTTTTTCCTGACGTGATTGCAGTTTCCTATATTTGACGGAAATAAAGGTTTAAACGTTTTGTCATTGTATTTACATTTCTATTATTTACTGTTTCAGCAAAATGTGCCAAGGATCACATGATTTATGAGTGCAGTAGTTATGCCTACCGAGGACGGGATATCAAAAGTGGGAAAAGACATGGTTTTTTAAAAAAAACTATTCAGAATCCTCCTGGTACATTTTCAGCGAGTGTGTGAAAAAAAATAAATTGTGAAATCGGATTTTGTAATTTTGCTGGTAACCCCTTAGGATCTTGTGTTATTTGATTATGACTTTATTGCAGCTGGCTAATGCATGTGATTGATTGTGCAACTTAATGACATCACTACGGATGTGCATGCCTCGAGGTTTTATTTTCACCACACCATTGCTCATTTTTGTCTCTGTTTTCAGCATGAAGCCTTTTGTTGGCTTCCGGTCCATGAGTGCATGCTTATTTCATTCTGTAATGTCAGTCAACTGGCTGATGCGCATTTGTCAAATAATAACACCAAGGCCTAGTAATTTGGCTAATTGCTTTTCTGAGACTGACTCAGAAATCTAATTTATCCAAATGTCCACACGTGACGCTACTAAGAACCTCTCAGCCTCTAGTAACACCTCTTTTAGTACATCACACATTCACTTTTTTTTCCCCCTCATGCTTTTCTGGTGAAAGTGCCACTTTTGTCTAGCAGTCTCCTCCACGCTTTAATGGCTCTGTCTTGTTTAACAGGAATCTGCATGGCTGGAGGTGCTATTACTGCTTCAGCCCTGTTGCCTCTGCAGTAATGGCCTTCTATTTGAACTGGTGTCCAGTTTCAAAGTGCAATAACACCTACAGAAAACAAAAGGTAGTCAGGGAATACAGGAGCCGGAAGGGGGGAAAAAGCCTCCCCACCCTCACGAACAACAAATTTAAACTTCACCACAATAAGACAGAGTATTGTGCATTTGTAAGCATTACAAGTCAAATAGTTGGCATTTGTTGAATCCCTTTAATGGTGCCACTGATAGCACGGATTAACATCAGCTTCTTCGGCATTTGTGCATAGGGATCAAGCTGCATTTGGCCTGGAACTACAAGGGCCAGGGACTGATCTTAATGCTGTGGGTATAATGAATGTTTACTCCTTTTTTGTGTCACTGTCTCCTTTCTCTTTGCTTTCATCCGCCATTGTCTTTGTAATAGAGCTCTATGGTCGTTTCTGTGTCTGTCTGATTCACGTTCCCACATGCATACCCACAGAAATACATACACAGATTTTTTTTTTTTCAGGGGGGGGATCAAAAGCTTTCTACCACATACCACACTGATAGGGAGCAGATGCAGGGAGTGGGCTGCTTTTCTGGAGCTGTGCTGGTGTAGTATGAGTGTAAATCTGTGTTTAGGGGGAGGAGTCAAGCGTTAGCAAGCAAGAAGCATGCAGAGCAGAGGCGTACTGCAACAAACTAAATTGCACAATTGAGGGTATGAGTGTTAGCAAAGGAAACACAAGGCCCCTGTCAACTTCCTCACTGCTCTTTGGCAGGCTTTACGTGATAGCATCTCTATGCAAGAGGTGATTTGCTATTTTATCTAGGGATTGAGAGTAACGTAGTTTCTATTCTCTGTATGTCCTGTACATGTGGCAGAATTGACAATAAAGTTGACTTTGACTTTTGACTTTGAAAACAATGAGCATGTGTCTGACAAAGTGAAACCTCAGATTTATGACATTTTAAAATCTCTGCAATTTCCACACAAAGGACATCATATTGATTACAATGGCGGAACTGTAGAAAATATCCCTCATTTTAGATATACTATCAAACGTGTACATTTTTAGGCGTGTAAGCAAATGACTGTATAGTAGGAAATACCCACTTTGCAGTCAGTTGTGCACACATGGTTAAGCAGTCTGCAACAACAGGCTGTGAAAGGTGCTTCCTGCGCGATCCAGTTTAACAAGCATATCAAAGATGCTGTGAAGCATATTTGTTCGCGAGGTTTCCATGAAGGCAACAGCTAGACCTCCAGTCAGCTGACTGGAGCATGACAGTGTGGGAGAATGTGAGGAATGTGCTGATTCCATGTTGCCTGTGTTCCTGATCTGACCCGCACCCCTCCTCCAGGCAGCACAACAGTCCTGTTGTTTTAAAGGCCTTTTAACATGCAAAAGATGAGAGCAAGAGCTTTCTGCGAAGAGAAGTCACAGTCAAGTCATGTCTAGTCGCATGCAGATTTATCCTTTTGTCAAAAATAAAAAGCCGGAGGTGGCAAAGAAAATATGGAAAATTTAGAAAGAATACACCCAGGCCTTTGTGCCTTTATAAGGGCTCAAGTAGAATAGTAAAATTTCACTTTCAAATGATCACAGTAGAGTGGTACTTTCCAGCATTACAGGTGTCATCCTTGGTAGGTTCTAGATTTTAGCTACTAGTTCTTTCATAAGAGTTGTACCGCTGATAGAATTTGTAAGCCTCACACAAAGCAGAAAAAGTGTCCCATAGTGAGGGATTATACAGCATGTTACTATCACAGGAACCTGGTCACACCCCAAATGTTCCATTATTGAGGGCACGCAATATCAAGCTTTTTTACTATTATACAAAAACACTTACCCAGAATAACGCCTCTGCATGATGGACATGTTTATTCTGCATTGTCATGCTGAATTTACCTGCTAGCAATCGCACCATTAACAGAAGCTTTGACTTTTCCTTTCCCCATGTTCAGGATTGTTAAGGCTATAAACAAAATCAATTCAAGTTCCAACTTAGGTTATATGCTGCCCCACTGTGGCGAGAAGAGGGAAGTGCATTGGTAGAAGGGGGGGGGGGGGGGGAAGCAGCACAGGAGGCTGAACAGATTTATCAAGCATCCCTTTTATTAACATCACCCGTTACAAAAAGAACAAAATCTTCAGTGTTAATGATCTTAGCAACAATATAGCGAGTGCTGATTACAGATGATATGGGACGCTTATTCCTAGAGTAGTTGCAGTAGGATTAAAAACCCCTACACTGTTGACCTGGCCGTACACAGCCAGGGTCACACACACTCCCTTCTGTTTGGAGCTACAGTACAGACTTGAGTACAATTTGTCCATGCATCTCCATAGTTACAGTCACGTAGTGACCCTTCAGATATGCTGAGACCTCTTCTGATCTCCCTTCTCCCACCCAGTACTGAGCCAAGGTATAACATGGAGCTATGAATGAATAAATGCATAATGGATGCACAGTTGGATAGTTTTCTGATCAGGAGGAAAACAGATCAACAACAGTGTATTTCAGCAGGTCCTAACTGATACATTTAAACACTACATATCTTTAAGTTAAGAAGAAAAGGACTGAAAAACCAAAGTTTGTTTAGTCGAGTTGGAAATTCGTATCACTGCCCTCTCTTAACACAAATAACAACAAAACTACTGCAGTACTCAAAAGGATTTCAGTGAAAAATACAAGCAATTTAAAACAGAGGAATGGTTTCCACATAGTTTAAATTATGCTGGATGTCATTAAGTTTAGAATAAAAATTAACTGGCATTGTTGCTAAAAGAAGAGGAATGTGGTGGGAGTGGAATAGTGTGTATTTTGGTATAGTGCCTGGAGTTAACTGTAACCTCTGCCTGCTCCTCTGTGGCCAGCAGTGAGTCTGGGAGTGGTTTGCCAGCGTTTTGGCCAGAGTCAGTTTGAGGCTGCCTACAGTACAAGTGCAGTGATAGAGGTTGAAACGGAGGAAGTGGCTGGGTGTGACAGTATGCTGTGATGTGGTCAGGATGAGACCGAAAGTCAAAGGTGGTCTCTGTAATACAGTCAGGGTGGCTGCGTGGGGGTCTCACTATACCTTGGGCAGATCTTTATCAGCCTCCTGAGGGAAAGCACAAACATTCAATTGCAAAGTTTAATCTTCATTGGCAAGAGGAAAGACAGGAGTATGATACCCAATTGTGAATAACAAAGCGCACGATCAAAAGGCCTCACCCCCTCCTGTCTCTTAGTGAGTTGCCGGCTGACAGTTTGTAGCAGCTGCTGCAGTTCGGTGACTGTCTGACCCAATCCTGCAGTCATTTTCTCGTTTCTGTCAATCTCCTCCTGTCACAAACACAATTTTTTGGTCTTAACATGACATTAAAAGGATCAGATGTCACTACATAAACATTTGGTGTCACAACAGTGTTACAACACTCAAACTGCCCTTACTCTTTGTGATGACAGACTGCTGTTCTCGATCAAGTCATCAGCATTGTCTGTCACTTTTGAGAGCTCCCCTTGGATCAGATCAACAGACTGTTGGGCCTGCATGAAGGGACAGCAATTTCCGCTTGTTAGCATTGTGGCTGGCAGTTTGACCTTTATCAGAAGTGTAATGAAATCCAGATCATTCCCGTTACCTTATACAGGTCACCAGCCACTTTTTGCCTCTCATTTTCTTCTGCCTCCAGCTTCGACAGCGTCTCAGTGAGCTGGGTTTTCAGCTGGAAAGAAACCAGACATTTAGATATTTTGCACTGTTGACCTGGCCTTTGAGTCCCGCTTCTAGTTTTTCAGAACATATACAAATCCTCCTGCCAACATAACTACATTAAACAGTTCAACATTTGCACAGATTTCATTTTTTCCCTGGGCCTGCTTAGACAATGTTCAAACCAAAAATAGCACTAAGCTCATGTGGGCTTTTTGGTACAAGCTGAGAGGATGAATCATAATCCAGGAAGTCCTGTTTAAGTAATAAAGTAATTCCCTAAATTTTATCAGACATTGCAATACTTCGTGTGTACTTCAGAAGAAATGACTGTATCACTGATAACTTTCCAGACTTTGCACATTTCTGTCTCAGTTTTTCCACAACTGTAAGATAAATCCAGTCATTATGTCAATCACTTAACACAAGAACAGAAGGAATGCACACCAATTGGTATGAACCACATAGCAACGTGATCGTCATTCTTATAGTGCTATTGTTGAAGTGAACACAGCCAAAATATTGCTTAAAACTACTAAAGATTCATGACCACCGAAGACATTCAGTGACTATCAGACAAAACAGACGCAAGGCTTGCCTGAAGGCATCAGAGAAGTTAAATTATAAGTGATAGACAAAGAGGGGGCATACTTTTGGCCTGGCAGAGAAAGAAGATTTTTAATTAGCAAGCCATTTGTTAGACACAAGTAGAGTGCAGGTGCAGAAAAAGAAGAGTTAGTATTATAACTCAAAGTAAAGGTGAGTCATCACTCAGAAGCTGGAAATCCCCCCCCCCCCCAAATCTTATTCATGACTCCACCATACAAGTCCAAATCTACAGAGTTTGTGAATGATGACCCACAGTTTTGCAGTAGATAGAGAACCCCGTTCTGTTGCAGTCAGTGTCGCGCCACTGCTGAGTGCAATAAAGGCTAAGATTTAAAGGAGCTCTAGCTAGAGGGTGAGCAACGCTTACCAAAGTCAGCTCCTCATTCTGTCTGATAGCCTCTGTATATGAGCCATCAAGTCTGGTCTGCAATTCAGTCAACAGATCTTTGAGCTGAAATTGAGTTTGACAGGGTTTTGTTTAATGTGGGTCTGTCATAGGTGAACCAGGTCAGCACTACCAGCACACAGTTTATGCAGTCATAAGGCATCCACAGCTAAAAAAAAAAAGGTCATAAATGAAGCAGAGGGAACCAGTTGTGCATGACTGCAGATAACCAGATTCATAAGTGATTAAATTCACACAAAACAAAAACCTGTGCTGTGTGAACTTTATATTCCCAGAATAAACAAACGGTGGGATGCCACAAAACACCACACATGGAGCAGTTTTCACACATGAACTTTGGACAATTTCAAGACTTAATTTGGGATATTTCTCACAGTTATCCGTTTCTCAGATGTAGCACAGAGCAGAAAATGCTGAAATAGCCTAAATTGGACACATTTGCACTCATGGAAATACTTAAGTCTTTTTAAAGTGAGGGGGCTGTGTGGGTAGAGCCTTGCACATGACATTCACTAGCTAGTGGTGAATGCACCAGGATGTTACCTGTGCTAACCACACATCAGTGCGATCCGACATTACAAAGACTTAAACTGCCATCTCTGTAGTCTAATGTCCAATCAGACTGCATATAACATTTGCAGTCTCAACGCAACCTCTGTTGGGTGCTCTCTGCAAATGTTCAGGGTAAAGGTGCATGTGTGAAAACAGCTCAACTGTTACACAGAGGTCGCACGTTCACCTCAAGAGGTTAAACATGACTGAAGGAGTCCAGTTTCTGCTCACCTCTCTGACTTCTGTCACATAAGTGGCACTCTCGCGCTCTGCCCTCTCCAACTCAGACTCCAAGTGCTGTTTTTCTCTTCTCAGCTACAGAGCACAACAGATGAGCAGAGATACAAATGACAGCCGCTCTAACAGGACATTTGCGAGTGTACATTGTAGACTTTTTGTGTGTTTGGTTTACTGACATTTTCCAACTCTGCTTCATCAGTTAGTCTCTCGACCTCTTGCTCCAAAGCTGCGACTTTCTGGCTCATCTGAGATCAAAGAAAGAAGAACGATCCAGTGAGAGAGAACTCTCAATATTTCACTTCAGTGACTGTGCATTTTGGAGTTTTATCTCTTGCTAAACCTGAATCCATACCTCTCTTTGTTCTGCTTGCGATAGCTCCAGCTTCACCCTCCAGCGAGACTCCTCCTGCTCCACACTGTTCTGGAGGCGCTGCAGGATGCCCTCCTGTGGACACAACAGAAATGACAGCTCCATTTGGAAGGGAGATCACTGTGCTGCCATAATGGCAACTGATGGCAACTCCCTCACCCCCCTAAAAAAAAAAAAATAGAACCCCCCCAAACAAACAAACCCAAAAGCAAAATAAAAATAACTCTTACTGTCTCTGCCAAAACCTTCTTGTACGTCTCACAGTCTTTCTGTAGAACCCTTTGAGTTTCCTCAGCTTCTTTCAGTTTCTCAGCCAGTTCCTAGAAAGTGGATCGTACTTACTGATGGACTCATTTGAAAAAGGAATGATGTTCAACTTTGCATTTTTTCCAAATTTACCTCCGAGTCTCCTGATCCAGGGCTGGATTGTGGAGCTGAGTTTTCACCTGCTGCCCTTTCAAATCTTTGGAGCCATTCTTGATGGTTCTACAGGACAATTAAGGTGGAAAAATGAAGTAAACATCAACCACAAAACATGTAGCTGTAGTGTAAAAATGCATTTAGCATAGAGGTAAATGTTTCCTCTCATACCTGTTCAGAAGGCAGAGGCACATGTGGCAGAAGTCTGTGCAGAACATCTCGGCACTCAGCCTGACATACAGCCAGCGCTGTCTGGTTCTCCTAGAAGGTAGGGAGCAAATTGTAAAGGAATAAAAAGAGAAGAGGAGATTAACAAATGACTGTTTAAATACTTAAGATATTTTCGATGACAAGGTCCAGTGGTCATCCAAGCAAATATAACCACCAACTTTCTCTTAACCCCCATCAATCTGTTTCAAACCAGTGATCAGACTGCTTCAATCAAAATCCCACAAATTTTATAATGCCAGCTCGTTATCAAAGGACAAAAATCTCACTCCCAGTTCCATTTACTCTGAGAAACCATAAGCATCAATGGACCACAGCTAGGCCATGTGTCACATCAGATTCAGAGCATCTCTCATTTGTGTTCACAAATTTACCTTGATACTCGCCAACAAACAAAAAGTACTGATCAGTCCTCTAATAACACACCATCAACTCTGAGGTCTGAAAGGGGGAACGCATGCCATACACGAGCCAGCTGGCTGTCTAACCACTGTTTGCATTAACACGCTGTCACAAGACAGCTTTGACACAGAGTGTGGAGCTGAATACAACCAACCAGCATGCACCGATAGCACACAACAGCTGCCAAGGAACTCCCTGGCTCAGGCGCGAGAAGGTGCTTTCTACTGTACTCAAATGGCAGGAGAGCAGCTGCTGTGCAGATAGTTCGGCATGTACCCTCACCTAATGTAGGAGGATGACTGAAATAAACGTTACTGTAACTCTTAATAGCACAGCTATCTGGGAGCAAACTCTACATGAAGTAGAAATGCATGAAAAGAACAGCTGATTTAGTTGCACTTTGTTCACCCTGATAGAGAACAAAGATGTTTCAGTTGTGAGAACAGAGCATTGAGAAACATTAGAGGACTGCTGCATATTCATTACAAGCTTTGAATGTTAACACTTCTCTTATACAAAAAGGGAAAAAAGGACTAGATTTGAATTAAACAGATTTTCTTTGATTAACTGGTGAGCTTAACAGTACAATGTCACAAAGCATGCCACATGACAGAGAGACGACAGGAAGCTGCAAATGATTACAATGAATCTCAATCTAATGACATCTAGTGAATTTCTAAGTCACTGCACACTCATTTCCAAGCATCGACCTAAGCTTTGGGTAAGGAAAGGAAAAAATAAACCTCTTACACTTAAAAGCGTCAAGGAAAGTTATGTATACACACTTAAGAGGCCAATATTTGTTAAATAAAGTCGGAGATGCCCGAGGGGGAGCAGATTACTGTAGTTCAACAGCTCAAAAACAGCCAATTAAAAAGTTGAGGCCAAACAACAGAGCGGGAGGAGTGAAGGTAAATGAGTATGCAGCGTTGTTATGGATGATGGCAGAAAAGAAATTTCACTGGGTCGATTATGGCAAAACACAGCGTTTCGGAGGGGGATGCATCAGATTGGAACTAGAGTGAAGCAGACTGAGGTGAGGTGTCGAACCTTGACAGCTTTGCTGAGTTTCCCTTGAAGCATGGACTCGGTGGCTGACAGAGCTTCCATTGCACTCCAGTTTTTCTCCCGAAGCTCCTGTTTTGGTCAGTTCCAGAGAGATACTACTTTCAGTTCAGCCTCGGGGGGGGGGAATGCATTCAGTGACCCTCAAATAAAGACTGGTAGAGTAACAAAACGAACCAAAGGCATTTCTCATCCATGCTCCACTAGCTAAAAATATGTAAAAAACAAAAAGTCTTGATAGTCCTACTCTGACACCATGTGTGGTTTAAAACAACATGCACAGCCTGCACAGGTATATTTAGTAAAAAAATATTCGTTTTATTTCTAATTAAAATAAGTGTCTTCAACTATAGTGTGCATATAATAATACAAATATGTTTATATGCTTCTCAGATTAAATAAACCTCTCTCAAAAATAAGAGAGACGAGTTTCTAATGCTCTGAATCACCCACAAGCACAAACAGGCTTGCTGAAACAGTCATGGCCAGCGGCGAGCACAACAAGAGTAGGCTGGAAGCCCTCTTATGCAATGCTCAGCTTAAGCAATCCAAAACAGACACTGAACTGATGTGTGTGTAATCGTGTTACATACACAACCTGAGCTGAAGAAAAATGTGTATTTGGTTTAAAACAAACAAAACAAGGAAAAAAAGCACTATTTAAAATGAACAAAAAGCGAGTGGCAGACAACAATAGGCAGAATGAATATATGCAGTGTGCAACACTGTGGGGGGAGTGCTTTGTGAAACACAATGGGCAGGGCTGATTGCTCATAGGGTTTGACCTGTGCCATTCCACAGTTCAGGTCATTGCTATGTGAAACCTACATCATTCTTCTTCCTTTGAAGGTTTACGGTGTTCCTCAGCTCAGCCAGCTCAGCCTGCAGAATGGAGACCTGTTTCTCCTTCTCTGACAACCTGACAGAAAACAGCAGAACCACACATTACAAAACTGATCACACTTCCGGTACAATACAGTAAACAGGCCTAAAAAATAAAACAGCGTTGGTATTGTTTTGATATGCCATTCAATACTACTCACGCTGTAAGGAGCTCAGGGCTTGGCACTACCGTGTGGGACTGCTATATGTGCGGGAGAGAAACAGACAATGAAAACCAGCACTGAATATCTCATGACACTAAAATAGGAACAGCCAAATAAAGAAGCTATAGCATGACGACAACCTTTAACATAGTAAAGAGAGCCCCCCCCTCCTCAAATGACATCTGGATGATTTTAGCCAGAAAATGTGTAACATGAGCACTGTTGCTGTACCTGCTGAATCTTCTCGCTTAGCTCCTTCGTCCTTGCCTCCAGCTCACTCTGTAGTGTCTGGATCTTCTGGTCCTTTCCCACCAGCCTGTTGGTCAAATGTTGGTCATCAAAAGTCGGATTTGAAAGGCGTGTGCGTAGGGAGCTTACACTGAGGTGCTGATTTAACTCACTGAGCCTGGAGTTCTTGGAGCTGAGTAGCAGAGCTGGTCAGCGCTTCTGCTGTCTCCTTCTGTCTCAGCTGCTCCATCTCTGCCTGCAAGGCAGCCAACTGCTGCTCCAGAGCCTGTGAGACAAAAACTGATTCAGACAAGAGCCCAAACAAGGACAACACTGAAGAACAATGTGAAGAAAGGGTCTTTTGAAATCTGCCAAACTGTTTATACTGATACAAGGAAAGGGCTGCACCTCAACTGTCTTCTCTCTGGCCGAGCTGCTGTCTTGTGCTGCCTGTAGACTTTCCTCCACCATTTTCAGCTTTGTTTCCTTTTCTTGGATCCTTTGAAGCACAATAAAATAAGGGTCATTATATTGTAAAGCCTGTGAAATCTGCTTATCTTCACAATATCAACAATGAGAGGACATTCAACAATAGACAGCCTCTTGTTCCAATGGGAATGGATGTTGAAAGAGCTACTATGAGGGGTGTGTCTTAGGAGTGTCCTGGACTGCCAGGGGGAATTCGTTTTTTTATATGCTTACAGAGTCAGTAGTAGCCTTTGTTTTCATGAATAGGATATGGTTGGAACTAAACCTTTGTACTAAATAATCAAAATAAACTTTATTGATCTTACTTGCTCTGGAGTTCTTCCACCATCAGCTCTGAAGACACCTTTAGTTAGAGGGAAGAAAAAAGGAAAAAAAATATATACAGAATAGGAATCAAAAATTCAGGAAATACTTCTTAATAATCATTTTAGAACCCACCTGTTTATCCATCTTTTTCTTAAGGTCCTCAATTTCTTGTTGAAGTGACTCATTCTCTTTCCTTGCAGTCTATATTAGGGGAAACAAATTAGTTTAAGACTTCATATCAATTAAAGATTGTGGTTAGCAGGCCAACAGTATTATGCAGAGTCACTTAGGGGAAGCTGTGGTCAGATAAATATGTTTATATGAGCCAGCATGTTTTGATTGTGTCTTTTAGAGAAAACAGATACCTTAAGCTCCTCCTCTTTGTTGGCCACCTCAATCAACCCTTTCTCCAACAGGCCCTCTACAGTTTTCATGTTTTCCTCCTTCTCCCGGACACTGTTCAAAGAATTATGGATCATTTATTTCATAGACAGATTAAGACGCTGATGTATTTAAAATGTGCTCCAGTTCTCATACCCACCTCTTCTGGAACTGGTCCAAAGCCAGCTGGGATGCAGTCTGCAAGAGGACATCCAAAAGTAGATTGTTTTAAATGAAAAACAACCTCTCAAACAAACAAACAAAAAACCCACACCAACATATAGTGGATTTTTTTTCTTAAACAGTAAAGCAAAGCAACACAACTAACCTGATCAGAAATCTGTGCCTGCAGATTCTGAATCTCTGCCTTCAGTGACATGTTCTCATTGTGCAAGGCCTGCAGATGAATGCAGGCGACACTTATTATGCCAAGACAGTGGAGGATCTGACATACTGTGCAATCACTTGGAAATTATAAAGAATTCCTAATTCTGTCTTAGGTTTACAATACCAGGAAGTGCATTAAATCAATTTGTCATCTGAACCCAAAATATCTGCAAATCTGAGCATGCCCTCTTCCCGTGGGGAAGAGGACTTCAAAACTACATTTCCACTCAACACAGCAACACATTCCTGCAAACTAATGAACTGGTACAATGTTAGTAAGAGAAGCTGTAGTGAAGTGCTCTTCTGAAAATACCTGCATGTTAGTTTCTCTACTAGCCCCACTGCTCCTCTCAGCATTTAGAGAATCCTCCAGACTTTTTCGCTGCAGCTCTTTTTCAGCCAGACTAGGCAAAAAAGAAAAACAACAACAACACAGGGAAAGATGAAATATAGCTCAGTGATACAGCCTGGAATGTGATCCACAATATCTGAGAAGATAAAATCTTCTTACAGCTTTTGCAGCTCCTCAATGTGGGAGACATGAGTGGCCTAGATATCAAACAGAAATGTCATTAGCCTACATTCTCTCTCTCTCACACACACACACACAGAGCCATCTAGGTACTCATCCCATATTGACTTTAAATGATAAGTGTGTGAAGTTGACCCATTTACCTGCGTAGAGATCTGGACCTGAAGACTTTTGTTCTCATTCATAAGTTCCTGTTAAACACAAGTCATTAGTGAGCATTAGGTTGAGGACTATAAGATCATTCACATCCATTTTGATATCATTCCATGTAACTACAATAACAGTTTCATTTTTCTTGCTGCAGGTTTGGCACTGCGAGTTGTGAGCACACCTGAACTCGGGCCTGGAGCGAGTCGTCCTGCATACTGTGCTTGGACATTTCCATCAGCTCCCTCACTTTCTGTTCCAGCCGGTCCTTGGAGACCACAGCTTCAGTCAGGCTGCTGTGTAGAGTCTGGATCTCCTTGTTCTTGTTGCTCATCTCAGCCTCAACTGCCAGCAGCTGATTGTGGAGCTCTGCAACCACACGACAGCCGTCACTGAGCCACCATCATTTTTTTTTTTTAGGGTTCACAAGAATTAAAACTTTTGTTTGGTGCAATGTTATGTTTTATCACCTTGTTTGGAGGTCTGAATTTTCTCTCTTTCGGCATTGACACTGTGGATAAAGTTTTGCAGCTCCTCCCAGCGGCGCTTAGCATCCTGCAGCTGTGCCTGGAGACAGATACAAACTCTGTGAACACCTTCCTTCCATACATTTTCATTGGAATTGAGCGATCGTATAAATTTTGCAGAGGAAATTAAAACTTTATGAAATCCATTAGAATATCTAGAGGCTTATGTGCAGATTCTTTCTCTGATTTTTTTCTACACAGTGTAATTCTCGCACTAAGGCTCTTTGCCAAGACTTGTTTGTGTCGAGCCAGCAATTTAAATCTCCATCTTATGATCGTGGTCTGCGACAAGCCGGGAAAGGCTCATCTGAGTGTCTAGCAAGAAAAGTGTTGTTTATACACAGCACAAAGCCTCAAACATTCCTGCTTCCAAAGGCAACAAAAATCCTTCCAGCTCAGGTTCTGTTTCCCATAACCCTCACCGGGACTTCCACTACAACCTCCTCCCATTTCCCGAGTAATGCTGCCACACCCGCTAACCAGATTTGAAGCATGACCAGGTTTTGCACAACTCGGTTCATTTTTGTCTCAGCTGGGGAAACTGAAGCACAGGCTAAATAAACACGCTGTGCATCTGGATTAGCGTACCTCCAGCTGGGACACGTTCTGCTTGTAGCTGACCTCCAGTGACTTCCTCTGGTGCTCCTCCTGCTGCAGCTTGCTGTTGCTGTCTGATAGCTCTTTCATCAGGCCGGCATACTCGGAACGCAACTTGTTTAGTTCGGCCGAATTCCTATCAAGCACACGTACATGACACGAAAATGCGTTTGTTAAGGGATATGTATGGGAAATTGCAGCAGAAGCATTCTACAAATAGCTTAGACTATTGTGTAACGAAAGATAAGGTAAAAAGACAATGAGGTGACTAAGAGAGATAGCTGGAATCACTATGCTTCACTACGCTGAGCATGAGAGATGTATGGAACTCTAGGGAGCGTGAACAGCTGTGTAACACTGACTTGCTCTCCATCTGGTTGGTGGCGGAGCTGACTGCGTCCCTCAGGATGCTGTTCTCTTGCTGCAATCGACTGATCTGGCCTTCCAGCTGCTCCCTCACCTGCTGAAACTACACACAATTAACAGTACTGAGTCTTCACCAACTCTCTCTGGAGTGCCAAAGAAGCTGCCAGAAGTTTTTTTCTTCATATTTTTGAAATTCCTCATTTCTTAAACAACACTAGCAGTTACCCAAGTGTTATCAAGTATAATACAAGCCAGTACTTGCTGTACTGAAAATAGTTGAAATGTAAGGCTTCACCTTTATTTGCATTGTCTGGAGCTCTTGGTAGGTGCCCTGTGCTTTGACCTGCATACTGCCCAGTTCTTTCTCCATCGCTGCGCGTTGCTCCCTCATCATTGATTCCACCCTGTTTGTCTTCTGCTTCTCAACTTGCAGCTCCTGAAGCAAAGTATGAAGATAAATTAAGCATTTTACTGAACCAAGCGGAATTATTCCAGCATTACAGAGATTAAGTTGGAAGGAAATCAGTCATGTCACAATCATTAGGGGGAACAAAAAAAAAAAAGAAAGAAAAAGATTGGACTCTAGACCTGACTGAGCTGTTTCACTTTGTCTTTGGCAATGGAGGCCTCCTCCTGCAGAGTTGTCAGAAGCTTTTCCCTTTCCTGGGCAGTCGGGTCAGGCCTAGTTGAGGACTGTCAGCGAAAGAGAACACATTTTAAAAGAAGGCATAGAAAGTCCAACTACAAACACTGGGTGGCCTGCCAAATGCAAACAGTGTGGAATGTTGTTTGTGACAGCACCCAATTCAGCTTATCTCTTATTAATCTCTCACCTTGTGCCAGGCGTCCACGGCATTAGGGCTCTTCTCTCGCAGTAGAGCCATCACACTGACGGCCTCTGCATCTGACAGAGCCAGGCTGGACAGACCGGAGAGCAGCTCCTTCAGTTTCACCTCTGTGTTCTCTGTTAAGGCCAGCAAAAACGAGAAACTGAGTTTAAAAGGGCTTACAAATATTTTGGGATTAAAAACCCACGCTTTCACCTCTTACCCTTATCAGTCTCGTTTTTCTGCTTCTTGCCAGACCCTTTGGATGGTGCGTCATCGTTATGGGCTGTCTGGTGGTTAGCAGAAGCTGCTGAGTCTGGCAAAATATGGGCTTCATCAACTGGATTTCAGAAAATACTCTTTATTAGATTTTGTCTTTAGAGTCTTAATAGAGCCAAATTCTTCAAATTTAATGTTATTAATTAATAATGCAATATTTTATCATCATTACCATGATCAGTTTTCTGCTTCTTGGCAGAATTCTTCTTTTTGCCACTGGTCACGCTTTGAGTTGCACCATCTAAAACTTTGGTTTCAGCCACAATGGGAGCTTCTTTCTTGACAGTAGCTGGGGCCTGCTCCACTTTAACCTCTGTATGCTGCTCATCTGCTGGAAAGACAGGACGGCAAGTTCAGAAAACCTTCTCAGGTTGCCTTGATTGATTAAATAAGAATGCTCGATTATCATTAAAGTTACTGGCACAAATATCCGAACTTGAGAAAGTAGCAACTACAGCAATATATCTTCTCAATTTCACCACAACTGCTGTAATTTCAAACAAATACTAACCAAATGAAACTGCTACTTGCAGTTCTCATGTTTTTTCAAAAAAAACCCCCAAAAAACAAAACTGCAACCATTTTAAACATTACCCTTGGTTACTAACCAGACTCCACTTTTTGTTTCTTCTTTTCCTTCTTTTTCCCAGAAATCTGGGGAGGTGTCTGAGCTTGAACGGGAGCCTGAACAGCTTGGATCTGGACCTGAACCTCACGTTTCGGTGAGGGTGTGCTGGACTGTTTGCTTGCAGCCAATGGTGCCTCTGTCTTGCAGCTGACTGGCTTGGAGCCGTTCACTTCTGGCTCCTCAGAGGGAGAAACTGTGGTGGCGGCGGTAGCGGAAGCAGCAGCGGCGGCGGCGGCAGCAGCAGCTTTGGCAGCCTTCTTCTCCTTCTTCTTTCTCTCTCTCAGACCAGTAGGAGCCTCTGGTGACACCGAAACAGGCACGTAGGGAGTGGGTGTAGGTAGAGCAGGATCAGGGGTAGCAGCTGACACAGGTTCCTCCTCTACCTCCACAGTGGAGCTGTTGGCACCTTCAGCCACATCGAAATCCCGCAAATCCTCCTCTGACTCCCCCCCACCTCCGGTTCCTCCGCCGCTTCCCCCACTGGAGCTCTCCTTCTTCTTGCTCTTCTTCTTTTCATTCTTTTTACGGGGGTCTGGCTTGCTTGGTGGCAACTTGAGGTCACGCTTCTGCTTAGCAAGCACCTCATCGTAGGAGGTTTCTTTCATGAAAAGCCAGAAGAAGAGGAACATGAGGGCGATGACCAGTGAAGGGGCCAGGATGAGCAGGTACTGAGAGTCGTAGATATCCACCGCCATTCTGAAAGTGGACAATAACCCAAGAAAAACAAAACCAAGCTTAGTTTAGGAAACTTATCTTGTTCAATTTACACTTAATATTGGTTTGAAATTTTAATAGATAAAGTCTAATAGACTGATAAAGACAGCTAAATAGCAGATCCTGAGGGGATAAACTGCTCAAACATTGAAACTGATATAATGAGATTTATACACTCAGTCAGCTTGCCGCTGCTTTCCATCTAACAAGTCTGGCTGGTCTCTCAGCGAGCATATTAAGTTTCAGTCACAGGAGCCAGAGTGATGGCTGAATGTGACAAGTGAAGGGTGGATCCCTCACAAAGGCTAAGAAATTGCATTCTCACAGGCTAGCGCTTTTTCAGTCACACTGTAAAAAAATATCCCAGTTTATCTGCCTTTTGATTTTAATGGGGACTAGAATACGCAGAATGAACAACATGCTGCATTCACAAAGATTTGAAACTTGCAACTGCAAAAACAGACTCAACAGGAAACTGCTTACTGAGCTCACAGACAGGAGAGTGAAGGACAGAGCTATAGATCTCCTTGCAAACTGACATCTTTTTGAAAACAGAAAAGAATCCCGGTTTAATTCACTTGGACACTGAATTCACTATTCAGACCCTGAAACTGCATGCATCTTTACACAAACTCTTTGGTTATAGACCTCAGAACAGTGTTCAGACCTGATTCTCTAGGCAGAGTTCATGAGTGGAAATTGATTATGATAGGTGTACATAGGGGCCGGAGTGTAAGCACACCAGTAATGCTGAGAAGGTAGGAGAGGAGATTCTTCTTCTTCACACCCTGCCCCCTCTTAGCAATATGATCCAATTAGAAGACAGTCCCCCAGCCACACAGCTTAACGTATGTACACATGTGTAACTTGTGTACAGAGAGACACGCCTGTGCCTAAAACACTGACTGTGAGACTCAACTTTGTTTGCCCTGGTTTAAAAGGGGACCAAATAGGTCAAGATCATTAGAAAGGCAACTAGGCTAAAAAGAAAATGGCTCACGGTGTCTTAAATAGTCACCTCCCTCTTTCAGCCCCCACAAGAATGACACGGTGGTTATTCTAAACTCATATCGGACCGGATTTGCAAGGGGCAAAAATACACCTACGTCCAAGTGTCACAGGATGAGATCTGCTGCAGCTGCAGTTCGGCCCCCGCCTGCATAAAGCCAAAAGAAGATGATGTTCTTCCACCCCAAACAGAGTTTACAGAGTCAAGTGGTCCTAAGACATCATCAGCTTTGCATCTGCCAAAGATATTTCTAGGAACTATGTGGTGAGTTTGAGCTGACTCCTCAAGGCTATGCAGCAAGAATAAACTAGCACAAACTGGCATTTTCCCCCCTAAATTTCCCCTTTAGGCTCCAGTTTTTCCTCCCTAGTTCATATCTTTTTCACTTTAATCGCCCCGATAAGATGTTTTTGTCACATCCTTTGCAAATTTCCAGCAATGGCAGCAACTTTACTAAAAATAAATAAATAACGAACCATTTTACAACATTGCTGCAAAGTACCTCTTGCAAATCAACACACAATGACACCACGTGCAAAACGGCGACTTATCACAAAAATTAAACCACCGTGTTTTGACAGTGGGGGTAAGTTAAGCCCTGGGTGACGGCAGCAGTATTGTGTCTAACAATGCAGAGTGGCAGCGACAGTGAGTGACCTGAAGTGCGACACAATCCCACTATACTCAAGATTTGTGGCAGCAATACAGCGTAGGAGTCACTGTTGTAGAGCAGACGTCTTTAGTAATTTGGATTAAGCAGATTACCCATGATAATACATTTAAGAATAACTTTCCACTGCAGGGCTTCCTGTGGACTGGCAGGCTTAGTATAATGTTGATACTGTTTCACTCCCTTCTCCCCTCCCTGCCTCGCCCAACCTTTCCCATTACACGCAGCGCATAAAAACACATCAGGCTCATTATGACTACTATTTGATCCAATTTTGAAAAATTGTTTGTCTTTGAAACAGCACGCCTTTCCTGTGAACAAACTACGAGCTCCCCATTATGTAACATCTTTGAAACATTTTTTTTTGGGTCCAGTTTTTATTATATAACATTTTTACTTTTACTTTGACTCAAATACATCAGATTGTCTCATCTTAATAATTGATTGAAAATGGCTGTCTTATTCAACCAACCCAAGGACTGAATTCCTTCACACTCACAGAAAACATAAACGGTGTGCAAAGACATATCTGTGAAAGCATGCACCAAGATGTGGTCTTTATAAGAGATTTTACTCTGTGCTGGTCTTTTGTACAGGTATCTTATCTGTGACCTCATTAGAAAATGTGCCATTCATTCAGCGTTAAAGCTTTACACTTGAACCAATAAGAAACACTTAAAAACCAAAAATATATTTCACAGTTCTGGATTAGACTGCCCCAAGCATTAACTACCTGGAACACACTGCAGGTTTTATATATTAAAAAAAGGTCAAAACATAAAGAAGCCCTTTTAAACTATGTACTACAAACACAAGTTTCTAGTGTAAATAAAATCATTAACTTTCAGTTGCTGCTAGATCAGGAAATTGCTGATTGCATATTAGAGGACACTCCCATGCCAGAGTACATTATGTGCCAAAATAACTCCGCGTTTCTTCCTGGTATTTAAAGTGTGGGTGGGGTAAGCAGTATGAAGGTATGAGGCTTGGTTGCTTTGAGTCCCTAGCCTCAGACTGGAAGGTACATGAGATTTTTTTTGTACGGCCTGAGGCTTGTTCCAGCATCAAAATGAGCCCGCAGGACAAAGCCCTCCCGGGTTATTGGCTCCCCGGAATCTAACCACTTGGCTGGCCAGCCCTCTTGATTTTGGCAGACATGGACACAGAGACAACTCCTGATAACTATCAGATCCAAAAAGCAATACAGAGAGTAATTGAAAATCAGGCCATGCATACATAATAAATGTATAATAGGCAACAAGTCATTTTAAAACACATCTATAGTCCAGGACACTACAGAAAAATTGAGCTTTTTTAGCAAGTGTGCAGTTTCTCTACAATACATTATATAGCCAATGTAAGTTTAATAAACACTA
Organism: Diplotaxodon limnothrissa; assembly: GCF_057381915.1. Taxonomy (NCBI): domain Eukaryota; kingdom Metazoa; phylum Chordata; class Actinopteri; order Cichliformes; family Cichlidae; genus Diplotaxodon; species Diplotaxodon limnothrissa. The sequence goes on along the minus strand of NC_140614.1, from coordinate 30,803,045 downwards.
TGAAAAATGAAAACTATTTTTCTGGATCAAACCTACAGTAGAATGGTGGGGAGACGGCCAAATGAAAATGTGTTACAAAATGTAATTAAGTGGTAATAACATAATAAATTCATATAATCGTTATGACTGTAACGACTGTATCTGCAGGATTTTTTATTTCTAGCAGCAAGTCAATGTTCACGACAAACTGTAGGAGGTGCACTAGCAGTCACTTTACCTTTATGTTTTAATGTTATAATTACTTTGAAATGATGAAGAACATCTTTGTAATGAAAAGAAAATTGCTTCTTTAGAGTGCGCCATTTTCAATTCAAGTTTAGTACAGGGTTACAGCAACAGTCACTTCAAGACAAAGACTTTATTATTAGAGGGGAAATTCCAATGATTAGATGGTCTTCCCTGAGTAAGCACTTGGCGACAGTGGGAAAGAAGACCTGCTTTTCAACAGGAAGTGACATCTGGCAGTACTAGGGTCAGGAAGGGGCAATTTACAGGCCCTACCATTTGGAGAGTAAATGGGTAAGAAGACAGAAAAGAGGAGCACAAACCACAAACAAATGGGGGGTTAAAAATGGACCACTGTTTTTTCTACTTCCTCCACCATTGTCTAATAAAGTAAACTCTTGAGCGTGGGGGGTTTTTTTGCCCTTCAAATGAGATGCCATTATATCAACCTCATCCCTACATGTCATTTGTATTTTATTTACATGTTTTGTGTCTGTATTCTGATTTATAATAATTGCATAGATTAGCTAGACTGTTGTAATATGTTGTTTTATTCTTAAAATTTAAGAAATATCATATTCACCAACAACACCTTTTACTCACAAAGAGTCTGATAGTCAGGCAATTAAAATAATCTACCTTAGATTTATTGTTAAGTCAAATGGAAGTTGGCTCTCTCTGAATACTGACATTCATCTTTATCAATCTTCTGGCAATAAACTACAGAAAGTACCAAAGTACACAGTGACTGTGGTTTTGGTTTTATTAGAAAACATTAACAAAAAGGTTATCTGCAAGGATATGATCCTGCCTGTCAGGCTTTATCCAGGAAAGTATGTCAACAGTAAAACACTTCAAATTAGAACCCATCTACAGACAGACCTCAAAGAAACTAAAACGAGCACTGTTGTAAAGCAAAGCTAACAATGCTTTCATCAAAAGAGAGAGGGAGCTGAGGCATAACCCTAAAGGCTTTTTAAAATAGGGGCAGTGAGGTCTTGGAAGAAATCTCAAGCTCCTTCAGAGACGTACTTTAGTTTTGTGTTTACTTAGTGAGTAAAAGTCAGTTTAACAAAGTCTCACTTTTCAACAGTAACGTGTTTGGTCGCTAACCCCATTATAATCCCTTTTTATTGTGCTTGCCAGCACCTAAACTTGGTGATATAGCCCCGAGTCACCTCAACATTTACCAGCTGAGCCCTAAATGTCCCAGCATGCTAGGTCATGCCACACGTAGCATCGTGGGCCTTGTGCTGACTAGTCAGCAATGGCAGCTATTCTTACACTTAGAGGAACACTGTCAATGATCGCAGCATGTAATCACAGAAAAAGCAGAAGTGGCCTAAGCTAGCCCAGCTAGGTCATTTATCACACGTCATACTCAAATAAACCTCGAAAACGAAAGAAAAGACAACACATGTCACAAAGATGACTTCCCAGAATGACGAGCAATAATGTCCAACTGCTGGACATTAACTGTGTTCCGGCCACGGTCATAAACAGTTGCTACTGTGTATAAATCCATGAGCGAAAAGAGCCGTCACCACTTTTTAAGTTCGACTAGGTGGCTATAGCTCAACACTATGAATGGGCTAGCTAACTAGCAAACTAACGACAGCAAGGCACTAGCCTTAGCTGCCCAATCCAATTAGTACAGAGGCGACAGAACTGACCACACAAATGTTAGCCGAAATACTTTGACTCTCTTTCACACTCTCTGGAGGGGTGGACATTTGCCCACACGGGCCTCATTCCTCCTCAGATCCTAGCCTCCGTGTCTCTTGAAATCTCTGACCCGTCCCCATCCTTCCGTTAAAGTCCTGAGGGCCGTTCCCAGGCCTACGTGAAGAGCTAAGCTGTGCTAAGTACGGGATGAGCAGCTTTTTTCACAAGAAACGAATAGAAGATTTCCAGAAACAGCCGCTAGAAATACCTGTAGCTTCAGTTTGCTGTTCCCTTAGCTAGTAGTGAAATGGCGTTGCTCTGCGTTGACACCAGCACACTCCTGCCTTCCCAGGGCAGCTCCAACCCGGCTTTCTTCTGCGCTATCCGTCACAGAGAATCTGCTGTTTCTGGTTCGCGGGGGCGGGTCACAGTCAGCCTGCTAAGGAGCGTTCATTTTGAGACTCGTGGCACACCGAAGGCCACATGTCATCACATTACAAATAATAAGTAAAAAGTACCGCCCTTTCGAAACATTCTTGGCTCGTAAATCTTACGATACTGAAAGAGGAGTGGTCCAGCGCACTTCCCCAAAGTCTACAGACCAGAGTACTATAATTGTATGACAAGTTCCAGCAGATCTTTGCTTACCATTATGGCTTACGGCAATATTTATGTAATTGTAAACTAAGAGAGTGAGATGTTATTAACTTAATGCGCATTCTGCTATGTTTTACTTTGCATTAAAAATCACAATCACAACAAATTTACACAGAAACTATTTATTATGACATAGTTTATAAAAACATTTGTATATCTGTTTATGTCAGATAAGGTCATCTTTAAACTCAGGGTGTCATGTCGAGATCACAGACAAAAAAGAAAGTGTATAAAAGCTCCTCCATGCTGAAAGGCTTAGAGTCAAGTCACTGCTCCTCTGCAGCCACTGCTTGTCCTGCAGTCTGAAGCTCTGCCTCATACTGCTTCTTTAGCCCTTTCAGATACATCCGCAGGCTATCGGGGTCTAGTCTTGAGTTTCTAGCAGTCTGAAGCAGGCGTGTGGAGAGGTGGTACACAGCTCGCTGCCTCTGAGTTTCTGGATCAGTGTGATGTCTAGCCTGAAAGAATAAAACATGTTAGGTCTTCTCTTTTTATCCAGCAATTCTCTGAATTCTCTGGTTATTATCAATGAAATACATATTTAGCCATGATACAGCATTTGTCTCTCAGTGTCTAACGCTGGCTTTCTGTTGATTATAATTTGTAATACTGTGGCACATAAATGGGACCTTCCATATAAGCACAGGTAAAAATGAACTGTTAATTTTAAAGGCACAGAGAAGACGTTGACGACCCAAAGATGTTAGGACAAAAAGTCAATAACTGAACTTTCTAAACCATACCAAAAACTGCTGGCTAACTTTTGAAGCAATTGTCTTTGCCTCTTGAATTACGCTTGAAGGAAGGGCTGTCATTTCTGCTGCTCTCAGTCCTAGAAAAACAAAAACAAGCTCTGTGACTGATTCCATGAAAATTGCCAACAGGGCTGTTGTTGGATTTCACTGACTCTGTACCATAGTGTCTTTCTTCAGAAGACCCTCGATTCAGCAAATATGTGTATACCACGCTCTCTGCACCAGTGTCACCACTGCGTGTATGCTGAATCTGCATGTGCTGGTTTTCCACGTTCGGGTACAGAGACTCCAGCTGGCACAGCTCAAGGAAGTGTGTAGCAAACAGAGTGAACGCCTGTAAGAAAGAGGACACACCTTGAAAATTAGGAGAATGCCCAATCTCTTTGTTGGTTCTACCGTTCCACTGTTGATCTAACAGGTGTAACAATAAGTTATAATAAATTAAGTAGCTAATATGGTGCATAAGAACCGGAACCATCTGGTTTTCAGTTTAGAGAAAGGAGTGGTGATGCAGGGCTGTATTAGGGCATACTCTACCTTCAGGCCAAGGAGGAACTCGCAGACTGAGTGACAAATACCAATCCCTTCCTCAGCACTGGTACCACGCCCCAACTCGTCTATAATAATCAGGGACTTGTCACTTGCATTGTGGATTATGTAAGAGATCTTTTGGACAGACACACTCAGTTAATTACATATTAATGATCTTTTTGATTGATGTTTTTTGTTTTGTTTGCTCAAATATAACTTAGGAATGTGTACCTCCTTCATTTCTAACATGAAGGTGGAAGAGTTGGTTTCAAAGTCATCATCTACACCAATTCTGGTGAAAATCTGATCAGCAACACGAAAACAAGCATACTTAGCAGGGACGAACGAGCCTGAAATAAAAACACACAGTGTTGAATTAATGCACAGAAATGACCAGGCCTACATTTAAAATTCACATGGGGAAGGTGGGTTTATAACTTCCTGCTGACCTATCTGAGCCATGATCTGACATAGCGCCACCTGTTTGAGGTAAGTGGATTTGCCACTCATGTTGGGTCCTGTTATGATGACAAAGTTGCTGCCCTCAGAGATGTAGCTATTGTTCGATACGGGCTGCTGTCTGCCAATTCGCTCCAGAATTGGGTGACGGCCCTGTTTGATGGCCAATGTGTCTGTAAACTCTGGACGCACTGGCGGGCAGAACAGAAAAACACAAAACAATAACTCTGTTTACATACTGAGCCTTACATTCATTTCTAATGTTTCGTGAAAAAAAACACACACACGTGCCATCTATAAAATTATATTTATATACACCATTTATTACTCGTTCACTTAAAGGTGTCATAACATAGTAACACACCGATTTCTGCTAGAGGTAAGGCAGTTAGCTCCTCTGCTGGGTAGATTTGCCTCGGTATGTACAGCACATCAGTGCGCAGTTATGTAAGACGGGTAATCTGAGTACAAGCTGGCTGGGATAGAAAGGGGGCAGGCAGTCAGCACGTGTCTATAACGAGACACTTTCAGACAGCTGAGGGCCAGCACTCACCACCCACATGGCTGATTGGGTTGGTGCTGCCCACGACAGACACAGAAAAGAACTAGGGCCAGCAGAGCTGCCAGCTCAATAGAGGCGCTTCTGGCTGTCATGTGTGATGATGGCTGGGTGCTGCCTTGTGCAGCACACAGCACACCTTTAGACAACAGTTCAGGCTTTGTCATGGTTAATATGACAGTCTGACTGACTTGAGAGCTGGAATCAACAGTGATTCATGCTTACCGTAGTCTGAGATGGTGCATGCATTTGCCAGGGACAGCAACATGTCCAACATGGATAGAGCATCAGAGAGCTTATAAAGGCAGTGAATGTGCTCATGGATAGTTCTCAGCAGCTGGCATATCACCCTGTATGGAGACAGGTTACATGATTCAGGGAAATAAAAACTGAACTGAACAGAAACTATGGCTAATAAACAGTGCCCCCTAGTGGACAGAGAGTATAATAACGTTTAATAGATATGTCCTTAAAAGCATAATTAAAAACAGAACTTGGCCACAGAGAAAAATCTACATTCCCCAGTTTATTGCATGAGTTGAATAATTGGTTTTAAAGGAGTTAAGTAACCCCTTAAATAACATCAACTGGTAAAGATCAGTAAATCAGATCAAAGTTCTGCAATTACAATACTGTGCAAAAGTCTTGACTCAACCCTTATTTCTTCATATTTTGCTTCCAAAGAGCCAAAACTTTCTGTAATTTTTCTTTTATTTGTCTTGAGTAATAGCTCTCCAGGCTTTCTGAAGGTCTTTCAAAGTTTTTCTTTGGACACTGGCTGATTTTTCACAAATTTTGTACTTGACCATTTTCCCACGAATATTGTTTTGCTTGTTAAGCGACTTATAGCTGATCTATGAATCATTTAACGCTTAGCAAAGAACCCATTTTAAATTGTATATTTAGAAACTTTGTTACTGACAGCCTATCACAAAAGACATATTTTATTCCAATGTCTTTAGGTGAATCTATAAAATTGCCAAAAATAATAAAGTTTTACAACGTAAAATACTTTTGCAGCAACAAGGTGATTCTCAAAAGGCTAAAACTTGGCACATCTCAGCATGGTGTGCAGTGTGTCTTTGATAATGAACTTGATATGAAATTTGATAATGAACAAGTGAAAACAAACCAAATGGCCTAAAAGACTATCTACAGCAGATGAACAGTATCTGAAAGTTGAGTCATTAAGAAATTGGGAAAAATTCAGCAAAGACCCCACACAGGACCTCAGAGATGCACCTGGACCTTTAGTTGATCCCTCTACTGTTCAATGACGCCTCATCAGAAATGATTTCAGTGGCTGTTAAGGAGCCATGAAAGAAAACAGGGAGGAAAAGAACGAGGTATGCTTGAATATCACAGGATTGCACTGAAAATTGGTGGCGACAGCTCTTATGGAGAGTTTAACCCAAATTTAAAAGTTTTGGCTCTAACTTTTAGTTTTCTAGCAAAACAAAGAAATGAGGGGCAACTCAAGACTTTTGCACAACACTGTACAAAACTGTAAAACTGCTAAGAACAGTCATGCCACAAAGCTATATTCCTTTACCTCAATTTTCTGTTCATGTTTGTAAGTCACGAGATAATGATCAACTCACACATAAGATATGTGAAAGATTTCCCTCAGGGCCTCCTCACACCGGCTGTTCTTCTTCATCAGGTCTGCAGTGGTGAAGCCACAGTTGTTCTTGTGCTTAGTTACCTGAGGTGAAAAGATGTTGAAATGCAGGTTTGTCCCTCTTCATTCAATGTCAACCTTATTGTCCCACCGGCGGCAATTTAGCTTCCTTTATTAACAACTAATGCTGAGTTCGATTTTTTGCTAAAAGTCTGGCTGCCTTCAGTGGACCTTACTTTGATGAACTCTGAGGGGAGTTTCCCTTCTGGTAAGGTTAGTCCTTCAAGCTTCAGCTGGATGAAAAAACCTCGAGCTGTGCTGAAGCTAGTACGCATTGGCAAGCCGTATTTTTCCCCCAGCTGGTTCACAAGCTCTGTGCAGCACAATGACATGAAGCATGGCTAAAGGTAAGAACAGATTACCTAAACATCGCAAGACAAAGTTATCTGGTAAACACTAAACATTAACACCTGCAATGTCGTCCACTATCTCAGTGTAAGCTTTCCGGGCAATGTCAAGAAACTTGTTGATGTTCGGGCGCACAGCGTAACACTTCTGGGTGCGCATTTTAAAGCTATCTTTGATGTAAGTTGTGTCATAATTGATCACAGTCTTGATCTGCTCCAGTATCATGTCAAACCTGAGGCAGACATAAATGTACACAGTGGAATGAGTCTGTAGACAGGAGATTGTAACTAGCAAATTCAGTTCATCGTACATAAGCACAAAATTTACAACCTGTTATCCTCAAGTGTTGTACTATATGCCTTGAGCAGAGCTGTGTTCCCGTTCTTCAGCAACATCTGTTTAAATGGTATAACACTTTAACAAAGACTCAGTATTTGCATTATAACTAAGTCACAATTAGCTTTTAATGAATTAATTGTTTTCTTATTCTGTCCATGGCTACTGGGCGATTTTGTTTGAGGATGTTAGCGGCACAGACCCTTAACCTCGGCACCAGGTCCAGTGTGTATTTCAGCTGAATGATATGTGCAATCTTTGCTTCAGCGACTTGAAACTGTCGAAGAAAAAAGTAACAGTAGTGACAAATGCACAGAAGTAAACAAACAGAATATTGTCACAAGCACTGAAAGTACTGCACGCACTGTTTCCTTCTTTGGGATTTGGACGAGAACTGAGAGCAGCTGATCAATGTCAAGGAAATGACTTATGGCTAAAAGGGCCAGAAGAACAAACAGTCAATGCAGATATGCTCCAATTTTCAGTATGCAACCTCAAACTTTTTGTGCCTGCTTCCAACCATTCTTTAAGCCAAAGAAAAGCTCCTCATCTTCCAGCAGCTCTTGTATGGTGTCCAGGCGAGTGTTGATTGTTTCCACATCAACTAGAGGCTCCAAAATGTTGGAGCGCAACCTTCTGGCACCACCAGGTGTTTTTGTGTGGTTGAGTACCCCGAAAAGAGTATGGTCACTCCTAGAACGAAAAAAGAAAAGGCACAGTCAGACTGCATGACAGAGGAACTACATAAAAAGATGTTGTTCTTATCATCGCTTTCCATCTCACCTGTAGTTTCTATTATTAACCACCAATTCCAAGTTAGAGGCAGATGCTGAGTCAATCATGGCTGTCTGCTCACTCCCTTTAAAGCTCACTTTAAGGGACTTGGCAACGTAGACAGAGTTCTGGAGGAACTCTAAGTACTTCAGCAAAGCAGCTGCAGCTGCTAGGCAATAGTACCTAAAAAAAAAGTTATTACATTGGGTAATGACAAAATTATTAGGCTACAGTATCTCTCTATCTATCTATAGCATACTTAGCTTGAACTTCCATAACAACAGTGCTGAATTCTGGGGCACACAGCTGCTGAATGTACTCCAGCCCTTTCTTCTCATTAAAATACTTCCTTTGCACTGGAGTGAAAGGTACACCCTAAAGAAAAAACACCCAATAAAATTTAGTTTGCACCACAGCAACTCAGTGAATACTTAAGCACAAGTTGGCTACTCTCTACTTTAAGTGGAAATTTGTTTAAAAGAATTGTGTGTTATTGTTGCATTTGTACCGGAAAATTCTCAGTGATGAGATTGAACAGCTTTGTTCCTTTCCCCTTCTCACTGGCTGTGTCTGGCATCAGTATTTCCACTGGGACCAAGATGTGAATCTTGGTTGTGACCTTCAGATGAATAACACATGACTGAAATATCAATTCCATGTGTCTTTAAGTGCTAAATGACAGTAGGACATGGGTGTTTTACCTTGGCATATGTTCCTGTATCTGCAAACTGAGAGAGAACAAGCTCTGGGCATTTCAAATCGAGACTAGCCATGCCAATCTCTCCTCTGGCTAAGCCGCGTCCTTCAACTACTACCACAACCACAGAAGCACCAGCGTTTGTGGATCCAGATGAGCAACTTGTTCCTGCATAAAAAGTTCTTTGTTAATAGTAATATCTTATTTTAAAATATGCTTAATTAATACCAGAGTAATCAATAACTCTGTGCAGGATATGTACCAGTAGGTGCCCCAGCAGACCCTGGGGTCCTTCTATGTCTCGACGTTCCTCCACGGCTGTGGAAAGATGAGCTCTCTGAACAAGATGAAAGGAGCAATGAAGCTGGCTTGCCTATTCTACAGCTGCTCGGTAATTGACCTATAGCAATAGGAAACATAAGAAAAGAGGTGTAGTACAGTTTTATTACTGCTGTGTCATGCCCAGAGCCAAATTTTGCCGGGTGCCCCAACTGCTCTCAATTAAAAAAAAATTGATCATTTCATAACAGAAATGTCAATGTTAGCAAGTTTTTTGTTATATAATCTCACTCTCCCCCCCAAAATAAAACTTGCTAATGTTAGCACATCACCTGAGGCCGTTCCAGATGATGGGCCGTGGCGGGAGCTCGTACTGCCCTCATTTAAACTTTGCTTTGATGAAGCAGAGGAAGCTGCTGTGACACAAGAGGAGGTTTCGTTCAGTCCACTTTTGTCCTTAGGTACAGTACCCCACGACTGTTCACATGCTGAGGCGTAACCATCAGTTACCTCCTCTGTGCTGCTGGCAAACATTTTAAACCTATGCAGAGGCAGGACAACTAACAAACACAGACTCAGATGTACATCGGTAATATTCAGTTACTACACTTCGACAAACAGTATGAAGTTGCTTCTCAGCTGCTAGTTCTCTCAGCTAGCAAGCATAATTACCGCCGCCACACCAATTGCAGTGGCGCGCGAACACGTCACGGCTTCCGGCACGTCAAGTTAATTGTAGTAATATTAATGTATCTATTTTTTAATATTATTTTCTTTTTTCGGTCATTAATAACAGTTATTGTGAATTACAAAAAAATAACTACAAATAAATAAACAAATAAATGTTCAAAAAAATTCACTTCAAGTCGGGAAGACACAAAACAATTTTTATTATTATTATTTTTATTGTTGTTGTTATTATTATGAGGTCAAAAGAAAATAAGAAAAAAAGAAGAAATCCCTATAAGCCTTCACTCTCTAACAGAAACCATGGTTCTTGGTACGCTTCAAATAATTTTAAATAATTTTAAAATGTGCTACGGTGGAAGGACCCGCTAATCATCGCTCACGTTCATGTCTTTAATTTAATTTAACTTAACTGTATTTTATTTTTAAATTTTTTTGCAACTTCTGTTTAAATTCTGTTTGATTTTTTGCTATTAAAATGTCATTTTAATTGTATTATTTTTTTAATAAATATTAAGATAAGTATTTCTTGTCGTATCTTGTGATGCCATAGAGTTTTCATTGTTTATGATTGTATTTTTAAAATAATAAAATAGAAATATTAGAAATACATAACTTTTTAAAGCATCAAGCACAACTCTGTGCACCAGTCCTAATGTTGGGCGAGGTAAGTCTTTTATTTAGAAAAATCTATCAGACCGGAAGTTCTATTTCTGTTTCTGTTTTGGCCAACATGGCGGCTAAGGCGGACGAGAATGAATATTTTGTCAGAGAAATAGACAGAAACGACGGTTGTGCCCTAAAAGTTAAGCAGTGCTTCTTGGGAGATGTTGGCTGCGTTGTGTGGGATGCAGCTATTGTTCTCGCAAAGTATTTAGAGACAAAGCAGTTTTACGATCCGTCTTCAGGTGTGAACGTTTGGTCTGGTAGGACTGTGCTAGAGTTGGGAGCTGGTACGGGAGTAGTTGGTCTTATGGTAGCAACGCTAGGGTGAGTTGTTTTTTATATGTGATCTTAGTGTTGTGTTTAAATATCAAAATATTTAAACGTCATTCCTTGCACTACTACTATGTTTTAGTAATCATATGGGAAAAGTCAGTATTGGTGATTTATTAATATTTTTTAAAACAAAATTCCTGCAGAGCACAGGTAATAGTAACAGACCTAGAAGATTTACAGACCCTGTTGAAGATGAACATCCAAGAAAACCAGGCGCTTATTAGCAGTGGATCCATAACTGCCAAGGTACTGAAATGGTTTGTACTTACATTTCCTATTTGTCTTATGCTCCTAATATAAATTTCACAGTAATACTTCAGCGGGACATTCAGCATATGCTTAATATTTTATTTTCAATATTACAGGGGTGAAGATGTGTCTGAATTCTTGCCTCACCCAGATTATGTCCTTATGGCAGATTGCATCTATTATGAGCAGGTACTTTCCTGTAGTTTTCAATCCATTATGATCCCCTACAAGATTGCAACATTACAATCATTCTGAAAAAGTGTTGTATGTCTCATTGTGAGTCATCTTATTTCCATACAGTCAATTGTTCCACTGGTGGAGAGCTTGAAGCTGCTTTGTGGACCAGAGACCTGCATTGTTTGCTGCTATGAGCAGCGCACTGAGGGTGTCAACCCAGAAGTGGAAAGGCAGTTTTTTGAGGTTAAATTATGTTTTTTTTCCCCCCACAAACTAAGTGGAGATATTTGTCATAGCTATCGTCTGACCTGCTCTCATTTCTTTTTAAGTTGCTGCAACAGAACTTCTGCTGTGAGGAGATTCCTTCAGAGAAACAAGACCCAGAATTTAGCAGTCCAGACATCCACATTCTGCACATTCGAAGAAAAGCCTGATTATCGGACTCCGATTGTGACATTGAAACTTGCAACAGTGTACTGAGCTTGTTTAAGATATTAAATTTTTTAACTTTTTAAAGGGGAGCATGCTGTTAAATTACTGTGTGTGTTATTTGACTGGAGCACACATGATTAAATCAACACACAGACACTATTTTTTCCTGCTCTTTAAAACAGTAGAGTTCCCTTTCAGTCCATGTAGTTCTGTTGCTGTGAAGCTAGATGGCAGACATGTGAAGGACAGCTCGGAGAAACAAGTGCATTGTTTGAGCAAGAGGCATCATCCCCCTGGGTCTTTGCAGTTCGTCTTGTTTATACAAAATACAGTTAAGCAGATGTGAAAGTGAAGCCTTTACGCCCTAGGCATCTGCAAAAGCTGCAAACATGAAACCTATTGGACTTCTGCTCTTGAGCACAGACATATTTTCCCATTGTATGTCATTAAACTTGGAATATTTAGCAAGTGATAATTAAATAATTGGATAATATGTACAATTACATGTTTACATAAAAATATAGATAACCTCATGCAGAAATAAGCACCTGATGACAGTGATAAGTGGTGTTTAGAGTGGTTTTCTTTGTGATTTTCATCTTGTGAATTATGTAAATTCAGACACTTGTAAGAAGTAGTTGCTTAAAATCTGAAACTTAGGAAAGGATTTAATTGTGTGCACTGATTAATTAAAGAGCCAGGCTGCTCGCTCAACAATTAAATATTAAGATGTGAAGACAGTTTTGTTAACTTTTCATATGAAGTGAGGTTAGGGTAACAAATCTAATGTATAACTAAAAATTTCAATCTATATCTTTATGTGGGGTCCCCAATCTTTAAAAATGGAGGACAACAGAGATCTGCAATGCCAGCTTTTGCCGTCCATGTGAGGGGAATTCCACTCAAAGCCCCAGATTAGGTGGAAGATTATGGTTCCTTTTCAAGCATAAAACCATGAAGTACGCCCCATACTCCCACAGGCATGCAGGGGCCCCCTCACAGCCTTTCATGCTGCTGTCTGTTTACACAGTAGAGCTGTAGGGTAATGAGCACGTTGTCCTCAAACACTCAGGCCAAGTAAAATGTTAATACTGAAGTTGACAGGATGAGATCCCCCTAAATACTCAAATTGATTTATGAAAGAAATAGTACGATAGATCCAAGTTTGATTACACATTAATGAAATGGTCCAACATGATCACTGGATGAATGCAACACTTACCTATTTTAATAGGCAGAAAAGCCCACTGTATATAAATTTCCCTGAATTTAAGAGTTGGCGTTATTAGTAGAGCAGAGCAGTGGCTAATAATACTACATGTGCAGGTGCTTTAGCTTTGTGTATAGAGTCAACATGAAATCAAGCAATCTGAAAACATGAAGAAAATTGTATGTGTATACCTTTCTGTTCCAGCTAACAAACCAGTTAACCAGCATTTGATCAAGAGAGGCAGAGGTGTGGTGGGATCGAATCAGATTACAGATGTTGGTCGATGAGAATGCCTATGAAGAAAGGAGCAAGTGAGTTTAATTGCTTTTTAATTTTTATTTACAGTTACTATAAATAACTACAGCGGATCATGTAAGATAATCATTCCCTGTGGCCCTCCTGTGCCACTCTCACTTGCACATTGTGCAAGTGGACCGTTACAGTCAGAATTTACTTGCGGTTAAGGTCTGCTTTGGTTTGGCTGGGACACGTTTGCCTAATTAATTTGACTCACAGCTGGGAATAAGTCCATGCCCCCCAGTGTGGTGGGGACAGGACCCAGAGGGGTTACTGAGGAGATTAGAGGGGTAAAGGGGAGCTCCATTATTCTGTGTCAACACTTTCTCCCCCACCCCATCCATAGGTCTTCCACTTAAGTAACTCAAAATATATTTCCCCATCCCTGGTGTTTTCCTTAAATGTTAACCAAAAATAATTAAAACGGTGTAGTTGTGCTGTTCCTGTAGATGACTAATTAGGCTCACACAACAGGGGAATAGGAAGGCCCACTGTAAATGAGGACAGCCCACAGTGAAGCAGCAGCAGTGTCTCAGTAATCTGTTATCATATATATCAGACACACATGCACATGACTGTGGATTCTGGTAACCATCAAGACAGAATGGGGGCATTTTCTGCCAACAGATGGTGCTATAAGTAGGAATAACTCTTAATGGTGTGGAAAACCTGTATTTGGAACACAAGTCCATAGTATCTAATGCATACTGGGATTTTTTTTTTTTTTTTAAAGTTTAATTATTGTCTTGGGCTAGTGAACACCTGCAATGGATTCCATAATCAGCATTCTTGTAAAACAATTTAACATGAGGCAGCAGTGCAGCACTCCCCCCAATACCAGATGGGTGGAGGAGAGTCTGACTCCAGCAGTCCGTGTGGTGTGCTCAACTCTGCTGCATCACAGCCAAGTGACACAGAGGATCCTTTGTGTCACCATCATCACGCTGCCTGGAGCCAAGAGACACTGCTCCAGAAAGGAAGACTCATTTTCTCACAAACTTTAAGGGAGTGGCTCAAGAATAGACACCAAACTGGGCTAATTAAAAATAGAAGAAGGCCTGCATGAAAGAGTGACTCCTCTGATTCCGCAAAGGTGTATCCACAGACATAGACACCCCCCCCCCCTCTCCATTTTACATAGCAATCTGAGCCCGACTGAACTTTACGGTGCACCAAGAGGGAGCAGGCCAGACCTCGCTTACCAAGCACTGTATTTGTTTTCTTTCAGCTATCTCTTTATCCTCATCTGGAAAGATGGGACACAACAATGCTAATAATCTGCAGCACTCATTGTTCATTGGATCTGAGAGCAAGAGGTGGTACCGTGCCAGGGAAGCAAAGCCCAATGGGACAACTAGCTTATAGAAACACAATGCTCCCCCCCCCCCCCCCCCCCCCCCAAACACACCCCTGCAGGGGAACAGGGGGAGGGCGGGGGTGCTGTTAAGACAGCTGTGCTGCAGTTGAGAGGGGAGCACTGTGAGAATATTGCACACACTTTACTCTCCTTTCATCCCTGTTAGTGCACTAATGTCAGCGCTATGCCTGTAATGACATTTGTTAATCAAAGGTCATTTGATTGTCTTTGTAGGCAATATTAGGTTTTAAAATAATATGCATAATATGCACGCACATGTATATATACATATGTGCAGTGTATGTGGCACAGTCATGGTCATTTACTGATGTCAGCAAAAAATGTAGTAGTAGTTTATTGATCCCTTGGTTGAAATACCAAAGGTCCTGTGACTTCACTTCCTGTGACTGCTGTCTCCACGGCATACTAGAGCAGTGATGAATTTGTCATTTTAAAGATGTGTGGTGGTCCAGGACAGAAGGAAGAATTTTAGAGCAGGGAAACAGTGTAGCTGTGTGCTTTTGTGTAAAGTTTCCCTGAGTCATTACCTCATAACAGTCTGAATCCGGACTGCGTGTGTGAGTGAGTGTGTGTCGCATCGCCTGGCTCGCCACAGATCTGAGACTTCCTTCCAAACCCAAACTGTTGTTTAATCCAGATGCACTGTCACGCGAAACACTGACTCTGCTGTAATTACAGCGATCTTGTCACATACACAGATGTAGTCAGTCATGGAGTGTGACAGTGTGGCGGCGAGCTCCTGAGAAAAGTCTCTGAGTTCACTTTGCATGGATCTTCATCATCCTGTCAGCGAGTGTGTGAAGGCTGTGGGTGACTCCATGCGGTTGGTGGATACTGCTCCTGGGTGAATGACTTCTGTCTATAGTAGTACACAGTGCAGTGTTATAATCACTGCTTAGTGGCTCATCCTTTAACACTGTGGAGGTCAGTGTTCTGTGTACTGTATGAATAGGCCTTAGGCCAATGCATTAAATAAGCAAGTAATCTAAAAAAACAATCAAACTGATTTCATTTTACTTCAGAAACAGACTTAAATTTCTGTTCCTTGCAAGCAAGACGCTCGAGAGGCCTCAAACTGCAGCACCATTTATGCCTGCCCCCCCTCCTCCCAGTCTGTAGCACCATTTATGCCTGCCCCCCCTCCTCCCAGTCTGTAGCACTTCTGACACCTGAAAGCAACGATGGTTAACACTCTTTACTCTATTTGTGGTGCTGTTCAAAAAGCACAGTACATTGTTCCACAGTTCAACTGGTGCACACATAAACATTTTATCACTTTTCAAGAGTACTCTCTGGACACATTTATGTGTAACGGAAAACAAATAGCAGCTCTGAGGTTTAAAAAAAACAAAAACAAAAACTGAACAGATTGGATGTCAGCCAGCGAAACGGTTTTCTTTGTGACCTAAATTAGTTAATGCCTGTATGAGCACTTTGTCTGTGCAATAACAAACAAATTGGATATGTCAGGTGGACTTCCAACACTTAACAGTTATTTTCTGGTTCTCTGAATTTGCAGTTTCACCACAGTAAGCAACCCTCACTTCAGATATGAATGGAATGCGTTTTGGACTTATGCCCAGAGTGCACCTTGGATATCACAGCCTCATATTTTCAACCTCATGTAACTGGCCTGCACTGCACAGCATTACTCACTATCAAAACCACAACATGCTTGTAGGAAACCTCATTTATGAGCAAAACCTACTCCAAAACACCTGCAATCAAAACAAATTCCAGCCCCAGCTACGGTACCAAAAGAGAAATGCAGCATTTACAATGGCATTCTACAGTGTTAACCTCAACAGGAAACCTAAAACGACTTTCAGCCACTTCCGGACCCGTTTTAAACTGAGCTCTGTGCAGTTCATTATTAACAACGCACTCAAAGAAGGGGCACGGGATTTAACCAGAGGACAGAGAGCAAGTGATAGAGGGTAGTTTCATAACCAAAGAGGCTGTTTTATTGTCCCTGAGAATAAGCCACTGAACTAAGCTCTGCAAACCATGGCTTAAAGTAGGTGTTCCCTCCTACCATTTGGCAGATAAATAATAATGGTGTTTAGTGTTGTGCATGCATCTCAAATCCTTGAGTGATTAGCTAGAAGGGTGTGGCTGTCGTCCTGCAGGCCAACATTAAAGTGGCGATGACTATATTCAGGGCCTGCAGTCAGAAAAATGAGCATTGTGAAGGTAGCACCTACCTTCACAAATGTTATCTGCAGCTGGAGTTTAGAGGAAGTGAAGACAAGTGAGGAAGACAAACCACACCCCTGAAAACCACAAGCACAATTCAATTCTAAGCATGGGAGGAGTACAGCTACAATACTACCCACAACAGATTCTCCTGAGTAGTTTAAAAACTTTTGAAGTTGACTAATGAAGGACAAGCCGTTATTCAGTTTAAAAAATAAAAGGTATTCCAATATTGCAGAACTTGACTTGCAAAGATTAGGTTATCTTTCGATTTCTCCCCACTCTTCCTCTTTCCATAAAGAGTAGAGGAACTCATTGGAAACGTGCAGCAGCCAGCCACCAGTGTGATACCAAAAACACCAGGCCACACTGGCAGAGGTCCCATCAGGCCGTTGTCCTGGGAACCACACCAACAAACACGCGTTTTGGCCGGCTAAGACAAATCTGTCATACACATTCTTGCACAGATCAGTGGAAGTTTAAGCCCTACTTATTCTGCAAATTATGACACTGGTGACTCATGAGAAACAAGTGCTGATTATCCTCATTTGCTGGTGTGGTCCTGACAGAACCTGTTTCTTTGCTGCTGTAAAAACAGTCAAATTTGCTACATTTTTTTTTTTTTGCAAAACCTGACAACCCTAATGCTTCATAAAAAAGAAGAACAAGCTTCATTATTCATGATTTCTGTGACCTAACACCCATTTCTAAGCTATCCTCACAGGAAATGTAAGGAATTTTTGCTGAGCGCAGAAGGAGTTGACAGAAGGGCCGGGAGGTCTCATCTTTACAGAGAAGAGGTCATAAAACCTGCTTACACTCTCTGTCCTTGCCCCGGGGCCCAAGTGTTGCCAATAAAGCTGTAAGGATCATATGGTTGTAATGAAGTGGTGGGAACCAAAGTGGCCATTACAGCCCAATTAAGCTGCCATCAGTGTCTAATGGAGGCCCTAGACCTAGCTCTTACTGAAAGCAACTATTTACATGTACCCGAGTGTTTGTAGCTGATCATAAATCACTGCTGCTTTACGTATGTGGGTTGCGTGAAACATCAGTAGAAGCAGAGTCATATTGATGTCACCTGACCTGTCTGACGGAAACCTCCGTTGTGCTAAAGCAAACATCCTGAGGCCCCTGCAGCAACGCACTAAACACCAAATTTTCCACAAAACAAATGCTGCCACGATAAAAAAAGAAAGAAAAAAGATAATACATATGAAACAGAATGCATCACCTTGCAGTAAATGCAAACATGCACTTTATGACTAGCTTTCATAGTGTCAGTTTCAATGGAAAAGACACAAGGTCATTAAGCATGCTGAGCCAAAAAACTCTAGGACATCTGTAGAATAATGCTAGCTAACCTTTTGTTGCTCTAAACACAGCAGCTAGATGATTGGTGAACACCAGCAGTGCTGTCTTTGGCAAAAAAAAAAAAAAACATTTCAATGGAAACATTTGTTTTCCATGTCCTAACTGACAAATTAAAATATTTACAAGACATACTTTGCAAAAATATATTCTATGAGGAATACTAACCCCTAAACATTTCAGTGACAATGTAGTGTACAACTATGTCTGCTTAAACTAGGAAGTAGTGCATACAAGCAGCAAGAAAGTCCATGTTTTAGAAGTATGAATTGAACAGACTGCAAAACTATTCCTAGTCTGCTAGTTGGTACTTATGTTTGTGTTTATCTTGTAAGAGTACACACTGATTATTCATGGTACTTCCCTTGTTATACAGCTTTTGGCATTTTCAAAGGATGTAGAAATGATTTTAACGTGGTCATGAGAGGCTCCTTAAAAAGTAGGACATCTGTTCCCATCAGCAGTTTCTCCGCTATATCCAACAGGCAAACTATATTTTCACTTAATCACAGAGCATTACTCAGACAGAGTTTTCATTTCTGAACAGCAGGGCTTCTATTGGGCAGCTTGAATAAAAGCAACCAAGACTTTTTTTTTAAACTGCTGGTCCCAAGCAAAGGCAGACTCAGGAAGTTACAACTGACAGCTCAGCATCAACTTAACTATGGCTCACAAGCAACATGCAACATTCAAAAAGAATTCGCAATTCAGCTGTACATCTCCGCTGCCCTTCCAAATGCCATGTGGCTCTGTTGTTGTTCCAAAAAGAACAGCAGTCGGGACTTCCTGTTTTGTACATCCCCCCCCCCCATTTACTGGCAAGGGAACTGAGGCCAGCAACTTAGTCTAAGGGGTGAACATATAAACATTTATGGAGAATACCACTGAGCAGAGGGAGAATTTTTAACACTTGAATTGTAAGCTTGAGTTTCTCACACATTGAAACAAACTTCCTATTACATTTTTCTGCTTTTAAAAGTTTACCAAAACCTGAAAATGTTGCGTCAACCACCAACTACATTTACTCTTGAAAAAACAGAGACATAGAAGATTTAAAATCACTTTTTTAATAAGACATTACAATGACATTGTTCTGTACATGGTACCCCCCAGTCAAAATAGGAGTAAGAGCTGCACCACAAAGTGTCATTCAACATTTCACCAGTAAACAGCTCCCTCTGACTGCGTGACAGATGGATTCTGATGTAGGGTTAATGTACTTTCGTACTCATGCTACAGATATAGGCTATCATATAATGTCCCATTGCTGAGGCTAATCAACTGTGGTATCAGATTGAGAGCTCAGAACTGAATGACATTCCTTTGGAAAGATTGAGTCGACAGACTACGCATTACCCAAAAATCAAAAATGCATCCCGACAAGCATGTTTAAAAGTTACTGGAGGCCTATTTGTTGAATATTCAGCACAATTAGGTATCAAGACATGACACAAAAAGGTCAATCAGTTAAATATATAGCCCACATAAGGGTACCGAGAGGGGTAACAAAACATGTCCAAAGTCATTATTTTCCCTCCTCTGATGCCCCAACTGGTGAGAATGAAATGTAAGCATTGGTGAAATTTTTTTTTCTCAATACCATTGAGAATGAATACTTTTCATCACAGTACTGTCTTAAAACAAATGTCAAAGTCCTCCATGTAGGCTACATAACATTAAAGAGCTCACCTTAGAAGAAGAAGAAAAAAAATCCAAGTTCAATGCAACAGAGACCGAAGAACCTTGAAACAAGCTTTAGTCCAAGAATTAAGATAAAAACTTCAGCTTCATTAGAAAAATTATACAAAACAGGAGAAAGAATAGGCAAAGGCGGTGATTTCTGTGGCTTCAACCTTAGGACCAATTAACTCAATATTCATCAAGCAAGCCCCAGAAATAATGAATGTGATATAGGCCTGCTACAGAGTACAAGCGAATTTTAAGCCAGCAAACCCAGTTAGAGATAAATTAGTCATGGGGTAAACATAGTAATAAAAAATAAATGGGAAATAATCAACTTTTCTTAACCATACTCATTTTGAGAAGTTATTTGTTACTTGCAACTTTATTATAGTTTTGACCTAAAACAGTCAGCAACTCAATCATTAAGATTTGTAATTTGAGGTTAGCCATGTCAAGCCCTCATATAGTCCATCACCTGTGGTCGCACAGGAGGGCTGAACATACCAATTCCTATCTCTGATGCGGGTCAATCCGAGCTTCTCTTGGATTTCGTGTGGCTTCATGGCATCCGGAAGGTCTTGCTTATTGGCGAATATCAAGATGATGGCATCCCTCATCTCCCGGTCATTAATGATGCGGTGAAGTTCCTGCCTTGCTTCGTCGATGCGATCCCTGTCCGCGCAATCCACCACAAAAATTAACCCTTGGGTGCCCGTGTAGTAGTGTCGCCACAGGGGGCGAATCTTATCCTGGCCTCCAACATCCCATACGTTGAACTTGACATTTTTGTAGGTCACAGTTTCCACATTGAAGCCGACTGTAGGGATTGTGGTCACAGACTGTCCGAGTTTCAGTTTGTAAAGGATTGTTGTCTTTCCAGCAGCATCAAGTCCAAGCATCAATATTCTCATCTCCTTGTTGCCAAATATTTTTGAGAGCATTTTCCCCATTTTGAACTCTTGTGCATATATATTCTGCGCCTACTGAGAAAAGTTTCAGATACCGTTTTGGTAATTACTCACTTAAGATTACAACTTCAGTTTTTATAATATATTTACTGGTGAAAACATGTCTCTGAAGAGCGACTGAAGGTTAGAAAGTCAAAAGTCCTTAAGCATGTCAAACCTTATCAGGACTTCGGGACTTCTCGTTAAAGTCTGTCAGGATCCTGTTGAGAGCGGGGACATTTACCTTCAGTAAATCACACGGGTTTCGGGGCCTATACACAACATGGCACGGTGAGGTTAAGAACTTGACACCAGCGGCTGCTGTGCGTTCATTGTATTGTGTAAAACAACACAAAGCGGTGTGTGAAATTTGGGCACAGTCGATTTAAAAAGTGAAGGGTAGTAGACGCTGTGAGTATATAAGGCCTCCCCTCAAAAAGCCGCGGTACTTGTGAATTCCTTGTGGTGTCGGTGTCTGGCGGTCCTCTTCACCGGGTGCGCCCTTGTTCTCTACCAAAGGAGAAAAGCTGCTTTCTGTGGCTACTCCATCAAGCGCTGTGCGGGGAAACTTTGCTGTGCAGGAAGGGACGACTTCGAGAATAACCTCTGTGACTCAGCAGCACATGTACCCACTCGCGTAACTCCTGTCCCCCCTGAAATGAGATTCGGTGGGAGGGTCAGACATGAAAAATTAGCTAGCTATCGCTCGTGGCTGTTTCACACAGGTAGTAGGCTAACATTAGCTAGCTTGTTGCCTAGCTAGCTAGCCGCGGGCTAACTAGCTAACGGTAGTTAGCTTAAGAAAACTAATCTTATCTGGACGAATAATACACACGTCAATGACAAAATGACTGGGACATATCTTTATCGGTTAAACTGTTAATTCCAATATAAGTTACCTACCTCTTATCTATCCCTCCTTTCTCCAGAAATACACCCAGCTCTCGCCTTTCTCCTTTGAGTGGAGCTGGTCGCAGTGCTGCTACACCGGAAAGGTGTGGAGCTGCATTAACAGCCACTTCCTCCCGTCTGCTTCATTCAGCTACTGCCGCCTAGTACAGCACTGACTGTCTGGGTCATGAGGATAAACTATAGACAGTATTAAAACGCCGTTTACAATCAAATTTCACTTCTGAAATAAAAATAAAACGTAATCTGACACTGCTTTCTTTTACGCCGTAAGTTAACAGTAAATTAGCTAATAACAATTAAGGTAACGCCGCAACGTGATTCCTTATTCCAAACTGTTTCCAATAACGATATTAGTATCACGTTATATATGAAAATGTTCTTTGTTAACACACATAAATGGAAATACACTCCATGCCTAACATGTTCAGTTCCCAATGTTTCTATCTGATAAGTCTACTGACGCTGTAGTAATGTTAATTAAAGTAAAGTAACACCGCCCCCTTGTGGCTGTTTAAAGTTGCTATCCAAACGTGTGATTGGCAATCATTTTGTGCAGTTCTCTTTGTCTGTCCTCTGTTGTATGGGATGCAGCAGGACAGGTGTTTTACTAACCTTTGCTGCGTTCGTTGCTGCCGCTATATATAACCATGTAGAGAAAAAAAGGTCTTGCATTTACTGGATTTATATGCAAACACTAGTGAACCAGCATGCATCCACAGTGCACCACTGATATCTGTCTGCACTGACAAATGTACTTAAACCTTTAATGAAATAGTTTATGAAAGCACAGTGATTTTATTAGATGTTAAAATCATCAACTTGTACACTTTAAATTGTCTATAAAATAGTCTAGGAGAACAATGGTCCTTTTTTAATTGTAAAATGAACAGTGTTTAAAACCACAGTAACTCTGGAGATTTGATCATTTGCCCAGACTGTGTAAGTAATCAGACCCATGGTCAGGCAGGTGATTCAAGAATCTCATAGTCGTGTGAAACAGGCCTTAGACAGAATAATGTTTTTTTTAGTAAAGGTCACATGAAAGCTTGCTTGGGGTTTAGCAAACAAGAAGGAATGTCTGGTTAAAAATCAACTCTTTAAGCAAAACTCCAAATACTTTGCCTGCAGTACAAAAATCACTGCCATTCTATGGATGAAACTCAGTGGGAGTAGCATTCAAGGAAAAATGAAGGAGTGACACTTTATAAAAATATCACACCATTAACTATTAAGGCATTAGTAAGGCTCCAATTTATCATTTATAAGGCATTACTCCTCCCTAGTATGAAATTTATAAATACAGATAAAAATGTTTATATTTTTATGCATGTCCATTTAAAACAATAACCCTATAAAAAAGAAACAAAAAAATAAAATAAAGTCATGATGAATATTAAAAGATGGAATACTAGAATACAACAACTGCGGTGCCAAAAATAATGTAGCAGTATTTTGGGAATCCTGATTTTATTTACATTATGGCCATTAAATATTGCTATTTATTGATTTAATTCGGTAGCATCCTTGTTTTACAGGCTAGGGATTTTAAGATTCCATGGAACATGCCCATTGATTTGGGATTCTCCATGATGAAGGAGAACCACTTCTTAACCTGATCACCTCCTTACCCCAAGGAGGTGCTCTGAGTTTTCACTGAATGGGAAGGAGGAGGCGATCATCCACTGCTTCTTTCATTTCAGCTGAGTTCACCTAATGTGAAAGCACTTTGGAAATGAACGTGACTGGACTTAGCTGACTAAAGCTGGCTAACAGAATACAAAGCAGAGGAAAGTTGAACTTCAGGAACAAACTAAAGAAATTCCAACATCAGAGATATTTTCCTGTATTATCAGTTTAATGTGAGGGACGCTTTGTTTATGGCGTTTACACTTGTTTGTGAAGCTCTGTGAAATATCCACTATTTTTTGTGAAAACTATATTCATCTTTTATTTTAAATAAAGCAGCTTAAGTATATTTAAGTTAAATTACCCCGTGGCTCTAACTGGTTGGTGTATCTTTCGCTCTTAAACTCCTGTTACTAGTTAGACTCTGGTCCGACCTACACTTCAGTATTCTGTAAACCTCAGGTGGGTTATGTTTGAGTCTGGCACTAATTATTTCTGCGTTCTATATCTCTTTGTGGGTTTTCTGAATCATTTTCTGTTGTGAGTACAGCCAAGACTTGTTCGAGTCTTAAGGTACTTTCATTTTCATTTATAAAAGCTTTATAAGGCAAAAATAGTCCTCACTTTAGATGAGGTCACGCAAAAATACTTAATTAATAACCAGTAACTGTGTGAACTAACCATGAATTACAATGTGAAATGAAGTATTTATCTTCTCCACCCATAAGATCCTGGTGTACTCAGCAAACCTTCAGACAAAAACTGGTTCAACCCAGGACAAATTGGGTGGACCTAAACACAAGCTGAACAATGTTGCGTAAGAAGTGCAATGCAGTGACGAGTGCTCAGACTCGCCCAGGAAACAACAGAATAACCACAGACACATGCACGACATAGCAGAGCCAGGACTTCAGGATAGGACTCAGTAGCACTTAAAGGACAGGAAATATCCTTAGAGGTTATTAAATGTTCACATTTTAGACGGAGAAGACAGTTGGTTTGAGAGAGATGAGTAAAGATGGCCGTCTATGTCCACTGTGAGTGGCCAGCACTGAACATGGGTTGTGGTCTGTCATACTAACTATCAGCCGTCTATGAGATGTCGGCTATCTGGTGCCTCTTCTTAGGCAATTCAGCTCCCACTCACACCTTGACCCTTGCGACCTTAATGACTCAATGATGACAGGTTGGGTCAACCACCTGCAGCACCACCTTCAAGGTAAAATCCCCACTTAGGTTAAATATCCAGTCCAGTTGCCTTCAGCTAAAACACTTAACCCTGTAATGCCTGAACCAGGAAATAATTCCCAGAAAATGATTATTATTTTTTAAATGGAGTGTTTATTGAACCTTCTCTGGATCATATTTGCTACATCCAGCATTTTACTGCTTAAAAATGTATTGTGCAATTTATTATTATTATTATTATTATTATTATTATTAATTTATTTTTTAAAAATAATTCTCTAATTAATTCTAATTCTCTTCAGTAACCTTTCTGAATACTTTATGAAGCAGCTTCATGTTTACTAGTAAGTTAATCGATTTTATTTATATAACACATTTAAAACCAAAAATCTTTACAATAGAAGAAACAAGGTATTTACATTAAGTAACACAACAACAACTTTTCCTCCATCCATGTTTCCAGAGATCAGCTGCTTCCAGAAGCTTGACATACAGGTCTGTTTTCAGCTCAGATTTCAAGATAGTCACGTTGATGCTTGTCTGAGGTTACTTGCAAGATCATTCCACAGTCTTGGCAAAGGCACACACAAGACACTTTACTGTTTTGATTTCAAACAGCACCAATTTATACCACACTCTCTAATGCACATAGAGCCACTGTAGGCTGAAGTAATCTGAACTCTCTTTTGTGTCCCAGTCAGTAATCTGGCTGCAGGATTTTGGTCTAATTGTAGACGAGCAAGAGATGACTGAATAGCTCCAGTATACAGTGCATTACAGGAGTAGATGCAACAGAAGTATCCATGATTCTTTTCAGATGGGTTCTAAAAATAAAGATTTTATTCTGAAGATTGTGCTGAGCTGAAAGAAACTGCAGTTCACCGTGGCATTATTTTGTGTGTCATAGATTATCCCAAAGCTTTTAATCTGTGTTTTTATAGCCTTCCCTTTTTTTTCCAGTCTGTCATTTTATTATTTATTTATTTATTTTAACACAGACTTTGCTCTTAAAACATATAAACTGATTTTATGTCAAAGGCCTGATACTAGGGTATTTTGTTAAAACATCAAGATAACAGACACTGCTATGCATCATCACAAATTTATAATAAATGCACATTAAATTTCAGTAAGCCCACACTTCTTTTACAACCGAGTTTTAAATGTTAATTTAAAAAAAAAATACTAAAAATATGCATAAATTTCATGATGCATGTATATTTATTGCCCCAAACAAAAAACAGAAATTGCACAAATTGGAACAATTGCACAAAATTATCCAGAAGGCAGGAAACTGAGTTGTCCGGACTCCTTGACAACACAGTGTCCTCCTAATGATCATAGGAATCTACCTTCATGCATAAGAGTCAGAAACTATAAAACAGTAAACGTTTTTTAAATGAACTCCAAATGTATTTTCTTTAGCTCTCAAACCAAAAAGTGGAGCGTGCCAGGCATCCTTGTGGTTGACCCGTAGGAAGTTGACCCTCTATTAATCATGTGCGTCATCACACTCACAGTTTCAACTTAAAAGGGCCCGATTTGTCTGTGTCAGATAGTGCATGCTGAAATAACCAAATAAAATATGCAGTGAAAATGTCAAGCTAATGTCTTCCTTCTTTTCTATATTGTACCCAAAACAAAGCTTCCCATACAGGTTAACAGGCGGCAAAAGGCACCTTTCCGCATTTATGAGCCCACATTGTGAGAAAGGTGCACACAGACATTTCTCTGAAATACACACATGCCAGAGGGTGTTTCTCCCCCCATGTGCCTGCGAGGAGCTTTACAAGGAAGTTACCTGCCTGCATTCTCTGTGCTCACTAACTCAGGCCCCTTGAGCACAGTGAAAAAACAAACTAAATAAAAGAGACAACTAAATAAAAATGGCATAATAATTAGTTCTCATGCTGTTTGGGTGCATTTTACTGCACTGTTTTGAGTACAGAGTACCCAAATTAAATAAACAGGTAAAAGAAACTGTGGGTGGATGGATGGATAACATTTCAAAAAGGATTACAATACATTACAATACACAATAATTGTAATGGTAAGATTTCCTTCCAATATACAGCTACTACCTGTAAGAATTGCTTTTAATGGTAAAGGTCGAATTGTTCTGGAAGTTATTATCAGAACAGTTTTTCTACACGTGGAAATAATTGTTCAGGAGATCCAAATGAATTGTATGAAAATATATACATTTATTATGTAAACTGCTTCTTATCAAGGTGAGAAGAGCGACAGCAGTTATCATCAGCCTTGTTCTGAAAATCTTATCTCACACAGGTTTATAGACCCACTGTGCAAATAGGAAAACACAGTTTAGCTGCTATTTGCCCTTGGGGCCCTCATGGAGCCGAAATGAAAGGGATGACAAACAGAAGACAGGTCAGTGTACGTCAAAAGGATCGATTAGGTTTGATCTTTTATAGTTCCTCCCTAAAACTGTGTTTGTTTTGTTTTATTCCATTAGTTTGAGCATGCAAGCAGCAGTCATTTAGGGAAGACAGAAAAGTTTTGAACTGCTTTGCATTTGGACACTGCTTGACCTCCACACACCCAAACACACCCCCATACAC